>NC_092078.1:535000-560000 GCF_039877785.1 Chaetodon trifascialis | reverse complement strand
ACAGTGATCTCTCTCTCCTCCTGAACTTTACTCCCTCGCTTCACCGCAGACAGGTGTGTGTGTGTGTGTGTGTGTGTGTGTGTGTGTGTGCGCGTGTGTGTGTGTGTGTGTGTGTGTGTGTGTGTGTGTGCGTGTGTGTGTGTGTGTGTGTGTGCGTGGGTTGGATGTAGTCATTGAAAAGACACGTGTAGAGTGTGTAAAAGAGAGAGAGACACACAGTGAATAAGATGTTGCACTTTGTCCACCACACCGGACGTAAACCTGTGTTCCGTGACACGGGCGTGAGTGTGTGTGTGTGTGTGTGCATTGGACGGAGGTATTGCTGTCTCTGTGAGGACCAGCTTTGAACCATGGTAGATAGGACGTCTCTGTATTGTGAGGACATCAGTCAGTTTAACCACTTCAAAGGTTCAGGTTGAATTTTCAATTTTAGTTTCAACTCATGTTTGAGGGGACATGTCTGCACTGAGGGGACATGTCTACACTGAGAGGACATGTCTGATCTGAGGGGACATGTCTACACTGAGGGGACACGTCTACACTGAGAGGACATGTCTGCTCTGAGGGGACACGTCTACACTGAGGGGACACGTCTGCACTGAGGGGACACGTCTACACTGAGGGGACACGTCTGCACTGAGGGGACACGTCTACACTGAGGGGACACGTCTGCACTGAGGGGACACGTCTACACTGAGGGGACACGTCTGCACTGAGGGGACACGTCTACACTGAGGGGACATGTCTGCATTGGCCAGTTAACTTGGCGGTGAAGTTAAATTAACAGACTTCCATTCATTTCCTGCAGACTCCCCTTAATCTTAATCTTAATCTTAACCTTAACCTTAATCTTAACCTTAGTCTTCTTCCTAAAATGTAACAATGGACGTCATGGGACTTGTGTTTTGCCCCCAGAAGGAAGACGTGTCCTCACACTGTGTGTAACAGCCGTCCCTACACACACAGTTTTTGCACACTCCCTCTCTTTTTGTTTACCACCGTTCTGTTTGTCAATAAACGAAATTTATTGTTTCATCAGAGTAATCATCAAACCGGCAGATACGCTCACACACACACACACACGCACACACACACACACACGCACGCACGCACACACGAGCCAAACTGCTCATAGTGGAAAATGTTGTCAGCGGTGGAATCTTTGAACTTTACTTAGTCTGAATGACCTCTGACCTTTCCTGTAGTGCCACCCTCAGGACAAACGCTCCCTGGTGATGAATCATCAGAGTGTCGTTTCCTGTCGGCAGGTGCATCAGGTGTGTGTTTACACAAAGTTTGAAGGAGTTTGCCGTGAGGTGTAACCTGACGTTTGAGCCTGTCCTGACGTCTGTTCACACACAGTACAAAGAAAAGCTTTTTCTGCTCTCTGGACTCAAACACCTGTGGTGGGCGGGGCCACGCCGTGTTTCACACCTGAGCCGCAGGTTGCTCTGAGGTTTCTACGTGCGGTGAAGATGTCGTACCTCAGCCTGTTTCTGCTTCTGTCCGTCCTCACTCGTCCGACAGTATCTCCTGGTGGCGTCTTCGTCCATCATCTGGAACAAACACACACACATTTCACAAACCCTCTAACTCTAGTCGGCTCCTGAACGCAGCATTACCCAAAGCTAATGTTAGCAAGCCGGCTAAGAATGAGTAATCACATTACTGTGTCCCAGCCCGACTCTGAGGACAATGTCCTCGCAGAGTACCGCGTCCTGACTCTGAAGGTGAAGTCAAACGGGTTCTCGTACCGACGCAGCGCGTCACGTCGTCAGTTTACAGGTTTTCACTGTCACTAAATGTACCATCTGAACTTTTCCCTGGAATTATATCAAATTACAGGATGAAAAGTCTTATCTTATCTTATCTTATCTTAGATAGGGTCCAGAACACATCTCAGATGCGTTCAACTTTGCAAATCTGTTTGTACATACTGTTTAGTTTTTTTTCTCAGTATAAATATATAGTTTTATATTCTATTCTATATTTTGTTGTATATTTTGTTATATATATATTTTCAATATAAATATTTTGTTTTTTGTACTTGCTTTTTATATATATATTTCTTTCTCTTTTCTTTCTTTTCTAATTTTATTCTAATTCCATCCTTGCAACGAGCACAGCAGCTAAAACAATTTCCCCTCGGGGATAAATTAAGGATTTCTGATTCGGATTCGGAAATGATTTTAAAAGCCTCCTTAAAATAAAGTGTTACTCAGATTTTACATTCTTGTGTTTATATGAGCTGCTGACAGACGTCCCGACGTAACACCGACTCTGGAGTCACTGCAGTTACATTCACATGAATTACATTATTACTTTGTTTTTAAGAAGCTCTAAAGCTAAAATTAGAACTAATCACTTTTCAATGATACGTCAAAAACTATATTCTTGGATGTTAAAAGAGCGTCTCTGAACAGAATTCAGTCCTTCATCAGAAATGATTAAGAAATCATTTTTACATCGATTACAAACTAATCTAAATGAATCTGCGCCTCTCTCAAAAGCACAAACATGACACTCTTCAGTGAAGGACCAATAAATCACTGCAGATACACACCTGATCACTGTGATTAATTACTTTTCTGAAGTATTTATACTGTGTAAACACTCTTACCTTCGGTCGATAAAGAGCCGTGTGACAGGAACAAAGAGGCAAAGACGACTGACAACTTAGTCATCAACCAGGAACAAGACAAACACACACACACACACAGAGTGTGTGTTCATGTGCTGTGTGTTAATAACAGTTGGCTCAAACGACATTATACACACACACACACACACACACACACACACACACACACACACACACACACACACACACACACACACACACTGTAAAGCCTGGCATTATGGGAACACAGGTCACCATTGGTGCGTTAATACTAGACTGTAACACACACATGGTGCAGAGTTGCGTTCGTGGCCGCCTGCAGACACAAACACATCTTATTATCATTTAGATAATAGCAGGTGTGTGTCAGTGTGTGCGCACGTGTGACAGCATTGTTTCACGCAACACTTGAATAACACACTGAGCTGCTGAGATGATTGACAGCTTCACATTAAAGGAGGCTTTGTGTAGAAACTTCAAAATAAAACATTCAGTCTCACGTCAAACCGGCAGAGAATGCTAACCGCTAACGGGTCAGTGTTGTTCCTTCATCACCACGCACACACACACACACACACACACACACACACACACACACACACACACACACACACACACACACACACACACACACACACACACTCACTACAGCACCAAACGTGGATTCATCCACCGCTGAAAATAGTCCCTACAGACGTCCTCGTTTGTCTGTTAACACCACAAAGATCTTTGTGTGATTGGACGGATTGACGTCTGTGTCTCCATCATCGACGGCGCTGCATCACTGCTCTGTTGCCACAGCTCAGGTGGCCTGTAGGGGGCAGTATTCACATCATTCGCGTGTTAACGGGACAGCTCATAACATGTACGCAAAAACACATAAATACTAGAACTTGGTACTCATCATGCAGTACTTCTGCACATATGATGCAGTTTATTTCTTAATGTTTTGATTGCTGCAATTTCTTCCAAAGACTTTTACGTTTATTTGACATTTTTATCTAAAACACACGACAAAGGATGAAGCTGCTTTTTTCAGTTCTCATCATAAGCACGTTCTTTGATGCTGCTGAATAAACGAACCTGCTTATTAAAGAAGATTTCTACTTCTGAAAATTTAATTTTGCTTTATTATCGCTAAACGTCTTTCTTTCCGTCTTCTTTGGACACGGACTGAAAGACAGATTCCACCTGAGAGCAGCTCGTGGAAATGTGACGAACGAGTCTCAGAAAAACTGTTCTAAAAATGCATCAATGCCGAGTTTCCCCATGTGTCATCCTTATTTGTGGACCAGAGGAAGTGGAAACAGACTGAAGGCAGTGACAGGTCTGCACACAGGCTGTGAGTCACACACACACACACACACACACACACACACACACACACACACACTCACACACACTTCAGACTGTGTGTATACTTTTATTGGTGGAGTACAAGGTGATACAAAGCAAATATTCACGGTTTACAAAGAAACATTGGAGGCAACAGTCTGTTCATAAAGCATTTAAATCCATTAAACAAGAACATTCTTCATCCTCATCTTCATCATAACAAAGTCGCAACAGCTAAATCAGGACGAGACATGAAACACGCACACACGCACACTCACACGCACACGCACACTAACAGCCCTGTGTAAGAAGCATGAAATACAAAAAGCTGTAGAAAAATACTCTTAAAAACCAAACACACAAAATAACAACAACCACCTGGAATGTTCTGCTAGACGTTAGCATGGAGGGGACACTGGGCAACTCGCTGGGCAACTCGCTGGGCAACTCGCTGGGCAACTCGCTGGGCAACTCGCTGGGCAACTTTGGGTTAGAAACACGTTGCCCTCTTAAATGCAACGGTGTGTTAAATTGGCTGCACACGGTTGACACCTGCCCACGTGTTGAAAACGGTCTACAGTCAGTGGAGTCTGAGTCTGGACGGACTCATTGAAAACGTTAAGCTAACGTTCGGCTAACTTCAGCAGTCAGCTGATACACGTTATTTATTCCTTACTTCAGCGCTAATTTGACATTTTCTGAGTTAGCTGAGCCTGCTGGTTCTAGCAAGTTAAAACTACTGTTAAAATGGCACAATTGGATCCACATGGCTCGGATATACATAGCTAAAGCTATTGTAGCTTACTGCTAACATTTGCTAACTTTATGAAAACACAATTATCTAAAGTGGAAATATGCTACATTTGTGCTTCACATTCTAGCTGGCGCTAATGTGGCAGTTCAGTATTTGTGTTAGTGAGTCTGGTAGCTAAACAGCTAGGTAACAGCTAGGAAGCTAAAATGGCCTCTTTTAAAACTATACAAACCGACCAAGTAGCTTGTAACTTAATCACTAAAGCTGCACTGTTAGCATATGCTAACATCATGAATCAAACACTATTTAGTTCTATCGGCATTAGCACGATATGCTAGCTATGCTTCACAACACGTTTTTAATATTTTTTCACTTTATTTTGACTTGAGAGTTGAAATTAAAAGTGAAATCCAACATGTTTGATTTGTGATGGAGTTTTAAAACGTGACTTTGTGGTTGAAGTATGGACTGTATTAATTATTCTACTGTAGTTTTTCTATTTGATAATACTGTATTTTAAGGTAAGATAAAAGAAAACGGACTGCTTTATGTCTGTTGAGTCTTTTCAGAGGAGACGATGTAAATGATTCATGCTGTGTGAACAAAGCTCTGCGATAAACGTTGTCCATCAAAGTTGCCCACATAAATTGCCAGTGTGCTTCGAAGCGAAAAGAATCCTGTCTCACGCACGCACACACACACACACACACACACATACACACACACACAGTACGTACGACATCGTACAGGTAACAAGGTTGTTTTTTACTGCTAAGTTTAAGTACAGGCACTATAGAGTGAAGCATTGTGGGAGTTTGTTTTAGCTAGCAGCTTTTAGAAATTCAGTGCTGAACACCTGAACGTTGTGACGATGTTTTTCCGTGATCATTAAAAATGTTAATCAATCAACGCAGGAGGTCGGACGACATTTCGGAAAGAGTGTGTGTGTAACTGGAGCGTTTACGTCCAGCGCACACAGAAACCCGACCTGTCTGACAGGTGAAGAACAACAGGAGAAGGTCCATCTTTACACACTTCAGCGTGAAGACAATCCGTCTCCACCGTCCTGATGACCCACCGGAAGTCTGTGGTGAGCGTTCTGGACCTGGACCTTCTTCTTGGTTTGCCGTGGTCGGCGCATTTCTGGGCGGCAACCTTTGGGCAGTGGGTGTGTCGGCCAGCCAATAACGGGGATGGGGGGGCGTGTGCTTCTGGTGGCGTCGTGCCGGGGAGGAGGGGCCAAGTTTGAATGTGGTGCAGCATTTCCTGCACAGCGTAGCTTTAGCGTGTCTGAGGCTGTGCCACTCTGAGGATTTCTGTGTCCGACTGAACTTGAACGACTGGATTGTTTTCTGGATTCTTTCTGGATTCTTTTCTGGATCGTACGTGAATTATTTCTGAATAATCATCTTCCGTCTGAAGACTTCTGACACTGTGAATAACCTAAAATCTAAAACGGAGGAATTCAAATCGATGAGCGTGATGTCTACTTGACAGCGACAGCTCGGCTAGCTAACTAGTTAGCATCTGTAATACACGTTAGCGCTGCTGCTCACACATCAGTTAGCCAGTTAGCATCTGAAGGCTATCAGTCTAGATATAGGCACAGGTAGAGGAACTGAAGGTGTGTGTGTGCGTGTGTGTGTGTGTGTGTGTGTGTGTGTGTGTGTGTGTGTGAGATTGACAGTGACATCACTTCCTCCTGGAATGCTGAAGACAGGAAGCAGCGAGCTCGGGGCAGGACGTGTTGTGTGTGTGTGTGTGTGTGTGTGTGTGTGTGTGTGTGTGTGTGTGTGTGTGTGGTGTGTGTGTGTGTGTGTGTGTCAGTCGGTCAGGTACGTGTGGATGTAGATCTGCTGCTGGATCCAGGGGGTGAAGTGCGTCACGTTGCTGTACACTCCGGGTCCGAGCACCTTACTGAAGCACACGCTGCCCCACGACGTCAGGCCGAACAGTGTCCAGCGACCACCGTCCTGCTCGCACACCAATGGGCCGCCGCTGTCGCCCTGAGAACACACACACACACACGCACACACACACACACACACACACACACTGTTATCATACAAGTGCTGATGGAAAACTACGCGTTCCTGTGGAAAATAAGTTTAGTTCAGAGCAGAAACATGAACGTGTTCCTCCAGCGTCTCACTTCTTTCTATTTTACGTCAGTGTGACATTTTTTATAAATAACTAATCGATAATTAACTGATCAAATCAAGAACAGCATCGATCAGCTGCGAGTGCAGATGTTACCATGCAGGAGTCAACGGTTCCAGCATCGTAACCGGCGCAAAGCATCCTGGGAGTGATGGTCTTCATGTCAAAGTAAGACTGACACTGAGACAGCGAGATGATCCGAACCTCCCCTTCCTGCAGCTTAAAGGGCACTGGACACACACACACGCACACGCACAGGCACGCACACGCACACCTTCTTAAAGAACAAACCAAACGATGAGAACATTTCATGAATGAAGCTCCATGTGGAGCAGGAGCTGCTAACAGGAGGCGCTAACAGCTAATTCACTCTGTTAATGGAGACACTATGGGTGCTTTTCATTACGTTGAATTGTGCCTCCTCGTCTCCTCTCTCCTTCGTCGACCCGGAAGTCGTTTCCCCTCCGCCATGATGAAGGATCTTCCAATTGCTTAAATGCACCTGAAGGAGACGAGGAGCGAGGAGAGAGGAGGCTTCTGAAGGAGATCAGAGTGAGGACACACCGGTGTATCCTACGCCGAAGTCTTTATTATTTAAGGGGCGTGTCGTATGTGGCGCACGTTTGAATCATGGCGGGAGCAGGTCTTCACAAATGTCATCCTGATTCTTGTTTCAACTGTGTCCTTTTAACAATCGTATCTGTCACCAAGAAATGAATGAAAATTCTTGGTATATTACGGTTTTTTAAAGCGAGGCTACAAGGCTGTTGGTTTAATCTACCGCACAGCCGTCCTCTGTTACGCCTCTAACGGCATTTAATTGAAACCTCATCAATAACAATCAGGAGTAGAACAGTCTGACTGCAGATCTGACCATAAGGCTACGTTCCCACCAAACGCGATGAAACGAGATCGCGCCGCAAGATTACATACAAAGTCAATGCAAAGACGTGAAGTGAAGCGTCATTTTGCCGGGCGACACGATGGCCGCGTTGGCTGCGAAAATCGCTCTCATCGCATCACCCCATCGCGCCATTGCTTCATCACTCGAGTTGAAATTATTGAACTTTTGAGGCGGATTCACGTGAAGACGCGCCGCGGCAGCCTATCAGCGTTGAGATCGTCATCGACGTACGGACGTGGTCGACGAGAGAATGAAATGGCGGAAGAAATGTTGTTGTTGGGCGGGCTTGTCGCGCGACGCGATGACGCCGCAAGGGGTTTTTGTACCAGCGTCAAAACTGGAGCGTCTGGCGCGACGCGATTTCATTTGAGGCGCTCGGTGGGAACGTAGCCTTATATCACGTTTTACAGCTTTTACAGCTGTGCAAACGTCATCAGTAAGTGACGTCGCTTCGGACTGACGCTGTGGAGCGAGGATTTTTCATTTCAGAGTTTCGTCTCCTCCGTCCTCACGTCCCTTCCTCGCATCCCTCTTTCATGTCCTCGCTGGGCGGAGCTAAGACGCGAGGAGAGGAAGCGAGTGGAGGAGACGAGGAGACCAGTTTATGGAATGAAAAGCACCCTTTGATTCACTGGCTCCAACTTTACACTTCCTGTTTGCATCACCCAGGGAATGATGGGAGCTGCAGTTCCAAACCTGAGCTGATGAGGAGGCGTCTGTGTCGTCTGTTTGCTTAGATGGTCGATTTATTTGTGTCTTCTGACTTTTTCACTGCTGCTCCACTTTGAAACAAACTAAGCTGGCTTTTTTGCGTGTGTGTGTGTGTGTGTGCGCTCACTCTTGTTGCCCATGTGACCCCAGCCTGTGATGTAACAGTAGGAGTCCGGTGAGGGAAGCTGTCCGAGCTCAGGCAGACACACCGGCCTGACGAACTCCGTCTCCTCGATCTGTAAACGCGACCACACGTCTGATCAATACCGTCCCATTAATGCTGATCATCAATGCCCCGTGTGCGTCCCTGACCTCAGAGTCCAGCTGCACCACGCTGATGTCGTAGTCGACCACCGCCCGGTTGTAGCGTGGGTGTACGACGATGGAGCGCACCCCGCGGCTCTGGCTGTGGAGGCCCGGATGGTCCAGGTTGTTGAGGCCCAGCACCACCTTCCACAGCTCGGCGCTCTCTCTCCTGATGCACACGCACACGGACCGTCAGCGCTCGCTAACACTGGCGTTAAAGTCACAGTCTGCGTGTCTGTCCGTCTTACCCCTCGAAGCAGTGCGCGACCGTCAGAGCCCACCTCCGCGCGATGAGGACGCAGCCGCAGACGTGACCGCTCTGACCGCTCTGCAGCGAGCACTGCCACGGCCACGCCCCCCGCCGCGACACCCGGCCTCCCAGGATCCTCTTCTTTCTGTGAGGGTGGAGGCCCACGGCCGGGCGCAGCCCACACTCTGACACAGAGAGAGAGAGGAGTCTCAGTCCGTCTCTGACGATAGATATCATCAATCAGTGCTTCACAGATCAATAACCTCAACAACACCTGACAAGTATAACTAATGCTGATGTCAATTGGGTGGTGCTGATCCTGCACCCATCATTATGTGTCCACGGTCATGTGTCTCTGAGGAACAGACCTAAATCAAAGTGATTTCTGAGACTCTGGCTCCACCTGGTGGACGGGCGCAGAATGACAGGATGGAGACATGAAGACAGCGTCTGTTTCTACAAGAATCAGTGAATCAATCAAACCAAGATTTTCAGCGGTTTACCTTCTCTGGTACAAAGAACCGACACTCTCCTCCTGGAATGACATGCATGACTGCAGAGAGACAGACAGACAGAGACACAGACACAGACAGAGACACAGACACAGACACAGACAGACTTGAATACTGTCACCTGATCCTGCCTGTGTATAAATACACACTTTACTTCATATGTGAACACAGTGTAGCAGTATTTGGTGTCTGGAGGTGGACCGGGGTTAGGGTCAGTCCAGCTTGTCTCGGTCTCCAGGACCAGTTCTCGTCCTGTCCTGTTACCTTCTCTTCTCCAGCCGGGCCTGCAGAGCGGATCCGTTCCTCAGGTTCCACTCGGGATGGACGTGTAACCAACGGCGACGGCCCGGGACTCCGGGCTGGTCAGCTACCATGGAAACGGAGGAGGGAACTCTGCAGAGAAGCAAACATGTGGTAGTTCATCTGTGTGTGTGCGTGCGTGTGTGCGTGCGTGCGTGCGCGCGCGCGTGCGTGTGTGTGTGTGTGTGCATGTGTGTGTGTGTGTGTGTGTGTTACTAACCTTACCCTAGTCCCAGCTGGCTGCAGGTCAGTTTGCTCAGATCCTGGTTCCACTCGTCTGCACAGACCTGATATTCTGCTGCTGTCCTGAACACCGTCAGGACGGAGCCCGATCGATCGGACAGAGACACTGCAGAGCGAGAAAAGATCAATTAGAACCTGATCGAGAACCTCACACACGCTGCACATTTTGGCTGGTTGAAAGTTCAGACATTGTTCGGTTTGTGTGTGTGTGTGTGTGTGTGTGTGTGTGTGTGTGTGTGTGTGTGTGTGTGTGTGTGTGTCGTACCACAGTTCCACTCGTCAGAGCTGTCTGAACAATGTTTCCGTCCGTCACACCACAGAGTCCGGTGGACACACTGATGGTTGTTGCAGGACAGCTCGTTGTCTCTGCAGGCCGCTGATGAGACAACAAACATCATCAATACGTCAATCAGCAGGCTGATCATCACTGACAAAACATCTGATTTACTGATCAGTGACATCATCTGATACTGAGCATGAGGAGACTCACAGCAGTTGACCTCGTCCACCATCAGGGGGCAGTCTGGGAACCCGTCACAGATCATGCTGGCTTTGATACACACCTTACTGCCAGGACACTCCCACAGAGCGCGCTCAGAGCAGCCTGATGGACACAGGGGGCGTCAAAAGATGGACCTGAACCATGTGGACCACATCAAGAACTACAGGTACTCTCAGTTCGCAGTACTAGTACTGGTACCGGCACTGGTACTGGTACTGGTACTACTGCTGCTGCTTAGGCCGCACTCTTATTTTGAAATGTGCGCGTCTCACCGCAGTTGTCCTCATCGCTGTGGTCGTCGCAGTCCAAGTGTCCGTCACAGCGTTTGGTTGCCAGGACGCAGCGACCGGACCGGCACTTGAAGTGGCTGGGCGAGCACTCTGTCGTCAAGGCGACCACCAAAAACAGCAACAACAGGAAACACATGAAAATGTGACAGGAAATCATTTCAAAGGTTAATACGAGGGATGACGGAAAGTCCGGTCCATGGCGAGGACAAACGGACACACGGCGAGTACCGTCCACTCCGGCCTCCGGCAGCAGGCAGGTGGTGTTTCCGCCCTCCTCTGGAAACTGACTGCAGTCAGAGTCCTCAGGCCACTGCAATCCCACAATGCCGAGCACCGACTCGCACCTGCCCTTCGCAGTACGACACAATGACCTGCAGGACAGAGGACAAGAGAGACAGAGATAGTCAGTGACCGGACAGACGAACCACCTGACACTTCAAAGTGAGCTAATGAACTGACGCAATCTAACAGAGCAGAACAGAAGTCAGGGTTCGGCTCAGATCCAGGTTTCAGAGTCACAGCAGAAAAAAAAAGTACCTTACCCACAATCCGCTAAGAGGACGAGCTACGTCATCAGCTAATGGTAGCACTAGCTAGCGCGGTTAGCAAGCTGCATCTGTAACTCACAGTGACTGTGGTTTTAACTGGGATGCTGATGTTGAAAACAACGTGAAAGCCGACTCGTCAGATTGAAACTGAACGACTTTTTTAGACAAACAAAACTTTGCAGAACTGAAAAAACTGAAAAGACGAAATCATGCAGTGCCATTGATCCTGAGTGACAGGTCGCCATGGTGGCCACGCCCTGAAGGAGACCCCTTTTCGGGTCTCAACGAGACCATCAGTTACAGTTACTAGACGACTGGACTCATTTTCCCATTGGCTTCCACACAGCCGGACCACGAAGCCCCTCACAAAGAGCAGCCGAGGCTCTGCAGACTGACGCCCAGACACACTGACAGACCGGCCGGGTGCTGACCTGCAGGGCGGGACCCTCTGCAGGGTGACCGGGTCACACTTGGGCACCAGCAGCGTGCAGGCGTAGAACATGAGGTACTGGTAGCAGCCGGTCTGGACCAGGGCCGGGAACAGGGAGGACTCCCAGGACACGGAGCTCTCCCTCTGGGACAGGTGGCCCAGGTAGTTGGGGTAGCTGGTCAGGTTGTAGGGCAGGTTCATGCACAGCTCCAGGCTGATGGGCTCACAGCGGGCTGAGGCGGAGAGGCAGAGTATGAACACATGAACGGCACCCTGTCACCAACCAACAGAGCCCGTTACTCACGTTCTGCACTGAAGTACAGGTTTGAGGTACTTGGCTTTACTCGAGTATTTGCTGCTTCATATTTCTGCTCACTGACGTTGGAGCTGAAGTACTTTCTGTCTCTGAATCCTCGAACATAAACCAGCTCGTCTCGACAGAAAATTCTGAAAGAAGCTGAAGCGACGCTGGATTTCTTTTAGGTTTTCTCTTTCACGTGAGTTTAACTACGCCGCCTTGAAACCAGAGCATCAGTGATACTGATGCAGTACTCTAACAGACGGGATGCAGTAAATGTACTGTGAAAGGGGACATTCTGCATAATGAGTACTTTTACTTCACTGCTTGGTTTCATTGTTCTGATAACATGTTTGCTTAACTTCTTTATGGTATTTAGTGGTGGAAGATGTACTGAAATGTTTTACTTCAAAAGCAGTAATACCACATTATAAAAGTACTCCATTACAAGTAAAAGCTCTGCATTAAAAATACTTCAGTGTAAGTACAAAATTATTAAATGCAAAATCTTCTTACAGCATCAGAAGTACTGAATCAAACGTCCCAACAGAGTTTATTTACCATGACTGAATATTAGTACTGAAACAACAGTAAGTACTACAATGAGTACTTACTGTTGTTTCAGTATTTTCAGTATTTTTTCTACAACAAACAGAATTAAGAAAATTGTCAGACTTTACTGTGAAACTACAGGTGAGAAGTTAAAGTACAATCAGTACCTGTGGTGAAGTAAAGAGGAGTAGAAATATTCAAGTAAAGTACAAGTACCACGAACACGCATTTGTGTGCAGTACAGAGTGAAGTACTGCAGAATCTCCACTCACTGCAGTTGCCGCTGTTGGCTCGGGGGTCGCAGGGGGCACCCCCCCCCCCACACGCTGACGGACAGGAAGTGGAGATACAGCTGGACTGACCGGGGGGACACACACCCTGAGCTGGAAAACACACACACACACACACACACACACACGCACACACACAGACATGGTAAGTGCGGGAGCAGCAGGTGGATGAAGAGATGTGAGACAGGTGTGAGGCGGACAGGTGTCTCACTCTGCTCTCTGCTGCAGTGCTCCTCATCGCTGCCGTCCTTACAGTCGTCCTCTCCATCACAACGAAACGCCGACGGGACACACTGACCGTTCCTGCACTCCAACAGACCCTGACTCTTACAGGCTGTGCGCGCGCACACACACACACACACGCACACGCACACACACACACACACACACACACACACACACACACACACACACACACACACACACACACACACAGCTCAGTGTCAGTGTCAGTGTTCAGAAAGCAGACAAAGCCTCCAGCATGAATCAGCATGAATCAGCAGTGACTCAGCTGTTTTCACTCTCCGTCATGTTTCCCTCAGAGGAGGAACCTCGAGGCGGATCGTTGAGGATTCCTCCTCCTGGGACCTGAACTGGGCTCAGAGCGGCAGCCTCATCCCCGTCCTCCAGTCACCTGCTGGCCCTCATGTTTCCAGGTGTTTGTGAGGTTTTATTGTGACAAATCTTTAGCATAAGCAAGCTACAAACATGACAGAAGAGTTGGTTCAGGGCAGAGAGCTAACAGGAGCTAAGAGGTTCGCTCGTTAGCTCAAAGGCTTTAGCTCGTTAGCAGGCAGGAATTAGCTCACAGACGTTAGCTTGTTAGCTTGCAGACGTTATCTTGTTAGCTAACAGACATTAGCTTGTTAGCTAACAGACATTAGCTCACAGACGTTAGCTTGTTAGCTTGCAGACGTTGGCTTATTAGCTTGCAGACATTAGCTCGCAGACGTTAGCTTGTTAGCTCGCAGACGTTAGCTTGTTAGCTCACAGACATTAGCTGACAGATGTCAGCTTGTTAGCTTGCGGATGTTAGCTTATTAGCTTGCAGACATGAGATGTTTTTCCTCGTCAGCTTCGTTGATTTCTGTAAATATCTCTTATTGTGAATCTGATGCAGCAACATGTTTCACGGACTGAAAGATGAGGAACGCTCCAAAAACACCTGTTTGGATTATTCCACAGGTAAACAGGCTCTTTGGTAACAGGTGAGAGGATCAATGAGTGCATGAAAGATGTGACGACATGAAGCTGCTGTCAGTGAACACTTTGATTATTGATGACTGATTGTGGTTATTGATGTTTCACAGTCCACACTTTGACTATCAGCGGTGTAACATTGACCAAGTCTTCATTCTACGATATGAATCTGGATGACAGACATCCGTCTCAGCAGTCTGTCCAATAATGGAGGGTCCCAGGTGGGATAAGACAAACACATACACTCAATTCTGCTGGTTTTGGTTGGCTCTCCTCTCTTTGGACACTTGAACCTGAGGCTCAGAGACGTCTCCGAGCTGCTTCATCTCTGTCTCAACTCACAGCAGTTGAGCTCGTCGCTCTTGTCCAGACAGTCGTGGTCTCCGTCACACAGCCAGTCCGTGGACACGCAGCGTCCATCACCACAGCGATGTTCACGAGCCGGATCGCACACTGACAACACACAGAGACAGAGCAGGTGTCTAAAGAGACAGAACAGGTGTCTAAAGAGACAGAGCAGGTGTCTAAAGAGACAGAGCAGGTGTCTAAAGAGACAGAGCAGGTGTCTAAAGAGACAGAACAGGTGTCTAAAGAAACAGAGCAGGTGTCTAAAGAGACAGAGCAGGTGTCTAAAGAGACAGAACAGGTGTCTAAAGAGACAGAGCAGGTGAACACATGAATGTGGGGCTGCTGTGGAATCAGCCTGTCAGTTGAACTTTAATGTGAAGGAGCTGCTCACCAAAATGAAAGCGCCGTCATTTAGAGACATGAGAGACCCACCACATGATACTGTGTGTGTGTGTGTGTGTGTGTGTGTGTGTGTGTGTGTGTGTGTGTGTGTGTGTGTGTTCTCCCTCACCACAGTTGATCTCATCACTCAGGTCTCCACAGTCGTCATAACCGTCACACACCAGAGTGGGCGAGAGACACCGACCAGTGCTGCAGCGAAACTTTCCATCTGAGCACACTGGAGGGGGGGGTGGGGGTGGGGGGGGGGGGGGGGGTGGGGGTAGATCATTATTGTTGCTCTTGTTGTTGTCGTTGTTGTTGTCGGGTGTGAAATGTGCCGTACACTGTCTGAATCTGTTCGTCTTCGTGTCTTTTCCCTCACAGGTGACTTCCTGTCCCACCTGCTCTGTCTCTGTCTTCAGCTTCTTTCTTTTTGAAATGTCTCTTTCTCATTTTGTCTCATTTAATTTCTCCTCTCTCTCATTCTGTCTGTCTTTTCTGATTTTATTTGTCTTCCTCACTTTGACTCATTTGTTTTTGTGTTTTTTTACTTTTGTCTTCTTTCCTTCTTTCATCTTTTGATGGCCTTTTCTCTTGAACTCCGTTCGTCTCATTTGGGTCTTTAGTCTTCCTCGTGTCACCTCGTCCTCCAGTTGTCTTGTTGTTGTCCTGTCTCATTCAGTCTTTCCATCCTTTTGTTAGAGGTCAGACAGAGGACGAGGGACATAAACAGACAAAGACAAACGTCTCTGTCTCTACATTCCAGTGGTCTCAGCCTATAGTCTCTTTACATCACCATGACGACCACCTCTCTGTCACAGACAAACAGTTCCGGAACATCACTGTCATCCAATCAATGACTAGCAAACACATCGCCACGACAACGGGCTGAAAACTCCCTCTGCTATTTACACACACAAAGCAGTGTGTGTGTGTGTGTGTGTGTGTGTGTGTGTATGTGTGTCTCTGAGTATGTGTGTGTCTGTGTGTGTGTGTGCGTGCGTGTGTGTGTGTGTGTGTGTCTGAGTGTGTATGTGTGTGTGTGTGTGTGTGTGTGTGTGTGTCTGAGTGTGTGTGTGTCTGTGTGTGTGTGTGTGTGTGTGTATGTGTGTCTCTGAGTATGTGTGTGTCTGTGTGTGTGTGTGTGTGTATGTGTGTGTGTCTGTGTGTGTGTGTGTGTGTGTCTGAGTGTGTGTGTGTGTGTGTGTCTGAGTAGGTGTGTGTGTATGTGTGTCTCTGAGTATGTGTGTGTGTGTGTGTATGTGTCTGAGTGTGTGTGTGTGTGTGTGTGTGTGTGTGTGTGTGTGTGTGTGTCTGAGTAGGTGTGTGTGTATGTGTGTCTCTGAGTATGTGTGTGTGTGTGTGTGTGTGTGTGTGTGTGTGTGTCTGAGTGTGTGTGTGTGTGTGTCTGTCTGAGTAGGTGTGTGTGTCTGAGTAGGTGTGTGTGTATGTGTGTGTCTGAGTGTGTGTGTGTGTGTGTGTGTGTGTGTGTGTGTGTGTGTGTGCGTCTCACCGCAGTGTGTCTCGTCGCTCCAGTCGTCACAGTCATTGTATCCGTTACACACCAGTTTCTGAGGGACACAGATCCCCGTCGCGCACAGGAAGTGGTCCTTCCCTCCACACACAGCTGTCAGCCAATGAGAGAGGGCAGAGCAGTGATGTCACAGAACATGTGATCAGTTTAAAGGTTAAAACACCAACATGTGTGTGCGTGTCACTCACAGGGCTTCCCTTTGATCTGTCGCGGTGTGTAACAGGCCAAAGGGGCGGGGCCTGCTGTGGCCATGGACGATGATGACGAAGATGATGATGACGATGATGATGACGATGATGATGGTGGCGGCGACACAGCAGAGCTGATGTTGCTGAACTGTGAGCAACGCAGGAAGTCAGGCCAGGAGGCGTTGAACATCTGGAGGACGGGCTCGCAGCCTTCCCTCGCCGCCTCGCAGAACGAAGCGCAGGGCAGCACAACCCGCCTGAGGGCACACACACACACACACACAGGCGCACGCGCACACACACACACACACACACAGTCTGAACCGCTGACATTCATGGAGCAACAAATTTTTGTCCAACAATCGTTTGTAACTGTCTTAAAGTCGTTCATCTCAAATACCCAGAATGCCCCCCCCCCCCCCCCCCCCCCCAACCTGTTGTGCGTGTCGTCAGCGGCGATGCACTCGGGCAGCGCCAGCGAGCAGCCGAACAGCATGATGTGTCTGTAGCAGGACAGTCTGCTGAGGTAGCTGAAGAACCTGAAAGACAGTCAGAAGGTTAGTCCACATGAGACCACATGAGACCAGCTCAGACCACAGGAGACCAGCTCAGACCACAGACCAGCTCAGTCCACATGAGACCAGCTCAGACCACAGGAGACCAGCTCAGACCACATCAGACCAGCTCAGACCACATCAGACCAGCTCAGACCACAGGGACAGCTGACAACAGGTGAGCTCTCTGGGGGGTGGGGCTACGATGAGGTGCTCACCATTTGTCTTTGGGTGTGGTTACCTTAGCAACATTTCCACCTCTGAGCTCTTCACCACGGCGACGGAGGAGGACAGCCAGGTTTGGTTGTAGGACAGCATGTGACACTGAGGCTCCGCGATCAGCTGACAGCTGCCTGGAGACAGAGAGGACGAGGGTCAGGCTGCAGACATCATGACGGACCTCAAGTGACACGGACTTATGTCAACGTCTCGTACGACCATGCGAGCACGCCATCTTTCTCTCACACTTTAACAAACTGACTGGAGGTTACACCGGCAGGTACTCTGGTGACCACGCAGCGTCCAATCAGAGAGCAGGACAGTCTGAAGCTCATTAGCATTCACCTCAACTGAAACTCAGTACAGAGACACTGAAGGACAGCAGAGACACGGAGACACAGAGACACAGAGACGAGGGGAATTTTAAAATAGAAACTGAATGGACGATTCATTACACACACACACACACACACACACACACACACACACACACACACACACACACACACACACACACACACACTCTCTCTCTCTCTCTCAGGTATCTACTCGTCCATCCTGCAGTAATGGAGACTAATAAGATTTTCATGTTTGACAGAAAAGGACGCAGCAGTAACACAGACAGAGGGACAGAGGACAGACAGACAGAGGAACAGACAGAAGGACAGAGGACAGACAGACAGAAGGACAGAGAGACAGAAGGACAGACAGACAGAAGGACAGAGGACAGAGGGACAGACAGAAGGACAGACAGACAGAAGGACAGAGGACAGACAGGCAGAGGAACAGACAGAAGGACAGAGGACAGACAGGCAGAAGGACAGACAGAAGGACAGAGGACAGACAGGCAGAAGGACAGACAGACAGAAGGACAGAGGGACAGACAGAAGGACAGAGGTCAGACAGGCAGAGGAACAGACAGAAGGACAGAGGACAGACAGGCAGAAGGACAGAGACAGAAGGACAGAGACAGAAGGACAGACAGACAGAAGGACAGAGGACAGACTGACAGAGGGACAGGCAGAAGGACAGAGACAGACAGAAGGACAAACAGAAGGACAGATGTTTGTGGGACTTGTAGTTTTAAGTTCTTCTTCATCTGTTCTGAACACCCTCGTCTTCTTAAAGGTTCTTTTCTGTCTCTCAAACTTCAGACCACGTTTCCCATGAAACCTTGCAGCTTCCTGTTCTCGTCCTCACTTCCTGTTTCACTCTGCTGTCAGTGCGACTGTTACCTGAGTCAGGCGCCAGGGTGGTGCTGATTGGCCAGGCGGTGCTCAGAGACGTCACGGAGGACAGCCAATCGGGAGGCTTCGTGTAGGGCTGCGTGGGCGGGGTCTGAGAGGAGGAGGCCGGAGGAAGGCCGGCGGTAGCGGCCGAAGCACTGCGGTTTCGCGGCAAAGCCGTGACGTTCTCCACTTCAAAGATGGCGGGGTGGTTTGTGCTGTTGCCATGGTAACCAGGGTCGCTGTCGGCAATGGGCTCGGGGGAGGGGAGGGGGCTTGAGTCCAAGAGGCCGCTGCCAAATATACCTGGAAAAGACACAGGACAGAAGAGCCAATCACACGACCGGTGTGATTGAGATCAATGAGCCAATCACAGTGAGGCACCGCTGACTATAGAAGAACAATTACATACACAACATGATAGGGGGTGGGGGGGTGGGGGGGGGGTGCACACGCCATGCATTTGTGAAAGTCTTTCTGCTTTTAACCCATCCTGGTCGTCCTTCCTCCGCGGCAGACCAGGAGCGGTGGGCTGCCCGCCGACCGGCGCCCGGGGACCTTCTAGCTGTGAGGCGACAGCGTTACCACCTGTGCCACCGCGCCACCAATAAGACTCAAAGGACAAAACACAACAGGACAGACAGGACCTGGTGGTGAGTGTGTGTGTGTATTTCAACAGGACAAACGTGCTGTTAAAGGCATGTGTAATGTATCTCACACACACACACACACACACACACACACACACACACACACTGTGTTCAGTGGGAAATTTCTATGAATAGTGTCAGAGTGATCTAGTTACCATGGTGAACCAGACAGACTGATCTATTTGATCTGAGTCACACACACACACACACACACACACACACACAGAGTCAGTGTCTGGACTGTGAAACATCAATAAGCAGAATCAATCATCAATAATCAAAGTGTTCACTGACAGCAGCTTCATCGTCACATCCTTCATCCACTCATGTGTTCACCTTTCACACCCAGTCATGATGCTCTCACCTGTTCACCTGTGGAACGTTACACACACACACTAACACACTCACACACAGTAACACATGCATACACACACACACAAACACAAATACATGCATACACACATACACACACACACAGTATCTCACACACACACACACACACACACACACACACACACACACACACACACACACACACACACACATTAATACATACACACATAGTATCACACACACACACATTAATACATGCATACACACACACACACACACACACACACACACACACACACTGATAAGGCATACACACACACAGTAACACTCACTAACACATGCATACACACACTCACACACACAGACACACAGATTTACGGAGTGTGTGTGTGATGTGTCACGGAGGTGACAACAGAAAACAGCTGTAGAAGAAGAGATCAAAGAGAAGAAGAAAAACAGGAAGAAGAAGAAAAAGAAGAAGAACTGTGTGACTATGTGAAAAATAAAAACAGGAAGAAGAAGAAAAAGAAGAAGAACTGTGTGACTATGTGAAAAACAGAGAGAGAGAGAGATGGGACGAGAAAGGAAAGAGTGATAAACAGAGGAGCAGAGGAGGAGCAGAGGAGGAGCAGAGGAGGAGCAGAGGAGGAGCAGAGAGGAGAGAGCAGAGAAGGAGCAGAGGAAGGGAGGAGGAGGAAGAGCAGAGGAGGAGAGAGTGATAAACAGAGGAGCAGAGGAGGGAGCAGAGGAAGGAGCAGAGGAGGAGCAGAGGAAGGAGCAGAGGAGGAGCAGAGAAGAGCAGAGGAGAGAGAGAGTGATAAACAGAGGAGCAGAGGAGGAGCAAGGAGCAGAGGAGGAGCAGAGGAGGAGAGAGTGATAACAGAGGAGCAGAGGAGGCAGAGAGAGCAGAGGAGGAGCAGAGAGGAGCAGAGGAGGAGAGTGAAACAGAGGAGCAGAGGAGCAGAGGAGAGCAGAGGAGGAGCAGAGGAGGAGCAGAGGAGGAGAGAGTGATAAAGAGAGCAGAGGAGAGCAGAGAGAGCAGAGGAGCAGAGGAGGAGCAGAGGAGAGCAGAGGAGGAGCAGAGGAGAGCAGAGGAAGAGCAGAGGAGGAGCAGAGGAAGGAGCAGAGGAGGAGCAGAGGAAGAGCAGAGGAAGAGCAGAGGAGGAGCAGAGGAAGAGCAGAGGAGGAGAGAGTGATAAACAGAGGAGCAGAGGAGGAGCAGAGGAAGGAGCAGAGGAGGAGCAGAGGAGGAGAGAGTGATAAACAGAGGAGCAGAGGAGGAGCAGAGGAAGAGCAGAGGAGGAGCAGAGGAAGGAGCAGAGAAGGAGCAGAGGAAGAGCAGAGGAGGAGCAGAGGAAGGAGCAGAGGAGGAGCAGAGGAAGAGCAGAGGAGGAGAGAGTGATAAACAGAGGAGCAGAGGAGGAGCAGAGGAAGGAGCAGAGGAGGAGCAGAGGAAGAGCAGAGGAGGAGAGAGTGATAAACAGAGGAGCAGAGGAGGAGCAGAGGAAGAGCAGAGGAGGAGAGAGTGATAAACAGAGGAGCAGAGGAGGAGCAGAGGAGGAGCAGAGGAGGAGCAGGTTGAGTTTTACTCGCTGCGTAAATAGTTGAAATTCTTTCTGTCTGAATGCTTGAGACACTAACTCTGCTCCTGATTGGCTGAGGGACTCCCTGCTGTCATGGTGATGAGAGGAAGCACGACACACACACACACACACACTGCCCACACATTTCATGTAATTAAGTCGCCTGTGAATTAATTAGACATGAATGTGTGTCATCTCTCCTCCATCAGTCACTTCAACATCCTTTCTTCCTTCTCGTCTTTCCTTCCTCCTTTCCTCCCTTCCGTCATCCATCTTTCCTTGCTTTCGCCCTTCCTTCCTTCCTTCCGTCCTTTGCTAGCACAAAGCTAACGCGACTACGATGGCAAACCTCAGCGGTAACGGCTCAAAGACTGACCAATGACAACACTTTGAAGACATCAGAGACTCTTTGTCTTCATATGGTGGACAGAAAATGTCCCTGCTGACGTCCACCCACAAAATCACAGTTTGTTCCACGACCGCTCAAAAGAGTTTGTCTTCAGCAGGCTTCCGTACAGAAACCAGCGTGTGTGTCTATGCATTGTGCGTGCGTGCGTATGTGTGTGTGTGTGTGTGTGTGTGTGTGTGTGTGTGTGTGTGTGTGTGTGTGTGTGTGTGTGTCCATACCTGTGAGGGCCAGGACGAGCAGCAGCAGGCCGGCCAGCAGGCTCACTGAGGGAATCAGGATGTAGAGGAGAAGTCGAAGGTGATTGGTCGAGCCCAGCTTGTGAGGACACGGCTCCCCGCCCATCCCGGCCTCAGGTCCTCGAGTCTGGAGGACACATGGAGACGAGTTCACTTTCATTGGACTTCAGCAAACATCATCGGCGGCTGCAGGTTTTTGGCAAACTCTGGCTCTGCGCGTGATGTCACAACAGGAAGTAGCTTTGTGGCGTTTGGTGAGCGAACACTGAGTGTGTGTTGGCTGAAGGAGAGCTCGAGCCGCACTGACCCTCTGAGAAGGCCCGCCCCCTCCCCCAGGTTATTTTTAACGGGCGGAGAGAGGGCGGGGGGGCTGACCTGCTGTTTCTGTCCTCTCAGAGTTTCCGTTGGAGTTATTTTTGAAGCTCTGATGACGAGCTGACACTCGACACCACACACACACACACACACACACACACACACACACACACACACACACACACACACACACACACACACTGCTGCTCGCTCGCCCCCCGCCCTCTCTCTCTCTGTTCAATACAACTATTGATAGATCTCACTGATCACTGACTCCATGGATCCGTCCCCGGCGTTTTCAGCCGTCTGTGGGCCATCTGTGGGTCGTCTGTGGACAGTCTATGGACAGTCTGTGGGCCGTCTGTGGGCCGTCTGTGGACAGTCTATGGACAGTCTGTGGGCCGTCTGTGGGCCGTCTGTGGACAGTCTATGGACAGTCTGTGGGCCGTCTGTGGGTCGTCTGTGGACAGTCTATGGACAGTCTGTGGGTCGTCTGTGGACAGTCTATGGACAGTCTGTGGGCCGTCTGTGGGTCGTCTGTGGACAGTCTATGGACAGTCTGTGGACAGTCTGCGGACAGTCTGTGGACAGTCTGTGGACAGTCTGTGGTCTTTGTTCCGTTTCGTTCGTTTGAAAGCTTAAAAACGACCTGAAGTGATTCAGAGCAGTGAAACAAAGGAGCAAATGCTTTTATTTTGAAGTACAGACATCCAGTGTGGACGGACGCTGACTTGGGATCAGGTCCAGCGTCTGTGACGAGCTTCATCTCTCTGCTGAGTTTGTTTTCTTGCAGTAACGACGATTCATCAATAATCCAAACTGCGTCAGCTCAACGTCATTATTGACTTTCTGTGTGATCAGCCATCGATCGATCAATCGATCGATCAATCATGAATTGCACAGATGAATAAAATGTGTCACTGCAGAGAATGAAGAGACAGATAAGAGTCCAGGTCCAGGTCCAGTTTTCAGGACTCAGGCCTAGACCTTCTGGATGGTCTCAGAAACTGAAGGTTTGTCCATCTGATAAAAACCCTTGAAGACGTCCTCAGACGGCGGGACATGGACAGACAAACTGACGAGCAGGTCAATCGATCGTGTTTGTTTCACGCTTCAAACACAGATGATGATGATGATGATGATGATGATGATGATGATGAAGGACTGTCTCCTGTGGGACATTCTGGGTCTTTCTTTGGTCAAACAGCTGTTTGAGGCTGATTAAACTGAAGTTATGAGAAACCTGCTGAAGTCAGACGAAATCAACAGAGAAGTCAATAAATAATAATCATCTTCATCGATAAGTTCCTTCAGTTTCTCCTCATCAGTACTGATCAGCAGATATTTGAATTAATCCGTCACTCGTGAATTTTCAGCTGAAGGACGTGAAGGTTTGCAGCGTGTCTGTCTTCACTCAATGAACCGAATAACACGCCTGTGTGGACGGAGAGGACAGAGACGCTGTCTCCTTCAGCTCTGTGGACATTTCTCTGTTTCTCAGACGGAGAAATGAACGAGGAGTGGAAATAATATCCAGATCGATGAGTGATCAAGAAGAAGAAGAAGAAAAGCCTCCTCATCGTCAGTTTGACCTGACAAACGGCTGCTGATCACCTTCATCATCCTCAACTTACTCATCCACACTTGGAGCTCGAGCTTCATCGACGAGACCTGACGGACACAACCGACAGAGGAAGACAGAGGACAGAGACGAGGGGACAGACTCAAGGACAGCAGCGCGGAGCAAAGGCAGAGAGAGCTCCGCAAACACGGAGGAGAAGACGGAGGGACAGACGGAGACTCACCGCCGCAGTTCCCGCTCCGCTGAAGGTGACACGCGGGCAGGTCTCCAGCCGCGCGGACATGACCCGATGCTGCCCGCCGCTGAGCGCGAGACCATCCCTCTACCCGCCGCCCGCCAGCTGCTCCGCTACCTAAGCGAGCACGAGACCCGCTGGCTCCGCCCCCTCCGCCCTCCCTCCCCCCGCACGTTTGAAGTCGGTGACGCGCGCTCTCTGACACACACACACACACACACACACACACACACACACACACACAAACAGTCTCACCGCGGGGACACGAGCCCCTCACCCCCACTTCAACCAGCCTGAAGCCCAGTCTGAGGTCCCCACAGTGACAGGAAGCCCCCACCGAGACACACACACACACACACACACACACACACACACACACACACACACACACACACAGCTCAGGTTATGCCCACGTGACGAGGCCTTAAGGAGGGATTAAACAAAATTCACGGTCAAGTGCGGGCTGAGACACGAGCCTCGTGTCTGTGTGTGTGTGTCCGTGTGTGTGTGTGTGTGTGTGTGTGTTAAATTCACAAACACACTCTCTTCTCAACTTTGTGATCGGTGATGTGTCTTGTCCTGCTATCATTGTGAGGACCACTGACGTTACAGCGAGGTGAGACGGACACATGGTGAATTGTGAGGACGTCTCAGGCTCTCATTAGTTCAAAGCCGTTTAAAGGGACACAGACAGACCTGAAGTGAAGACCGTTGACTCTGGACTGTAGGGAGCTCAGCGTCCACTTTCTGACTTGTCTCAGAGACCTCGTCTCTTTCAGACGTCCTCACAGGATGTAAGTATGGAACCTGAGGCCAGGCGGTCAAATGGACTGACGGTCCATATTTGGTGGAGGTCATGTGATGGTGACAAAGCTGTTTCCATGGTAACACATTCTATCCAGGATGAAGACAGTGAGGTGAAGCTAGCAAGCGACACCGAGCGACTGTTTATGGTTGGTGTTTGGCTAAAGTCACACCGGGTCCCCAGAGCAAAGCAAAGGC
>NC_092078.1:507500-530000 GCF_039877785.1 Chaetodon trifascialis | reverse complement strand
AAACAACTCCCATGATGCAATGGGAGCCCAACCAGAGGTCCCCACATATGGACGCTAGTTTTTTCGTGCCTGCCTGCCTGCCTGCGTGCGTGCCTGCGTGCGTGTGCGCTCACCTCTTTAGGACACTGGTTGTTGCAGGAGCTCAGCTCCACCTTCGTCTGCTGGTCAGCTGAGGTTAACTTCCTGCAGACAACACCATCAATCACTTCCTGTCCACACTGATCCATCAGGAGAGTCTGATCAATGGATCAGTAACACAGCTACTAAAACCTCAAACAAGCCGTGGACAACACGTGAAGAAGACGTGACTGTCTGTCTCTTCTCACAGCATTTGAAGGTCACCTTGGATCACAGAGCCGTGTTCTAACGTGTTCCAGCTGTGGTTCTGTGACTTTTTTATCTTACATGATATATTTAACACGGACCGACCAATCGCTGGCGGGCGGTCATGTGACATCAGTGAGGTGTGTGTGTGTGTGTGTGTGTGTGTGTGTGTGTGTGTGTGTGTGTGTGCGTGTGTACTGACGTGCACTCCACGTAGAGCAGGCTGATCTTGCAGTGGCAGCGCTGGCGGACCATCTGGCTGCAGGTGGGGCAGTTGCCGGGGTGACAGGGGAGGGGGCAGGTGTGGGGACAGCCAGGGGGGCGGGGCTTAGAGCAGCCCTCCTCGCACACTTCACACTGCAGAGAGAGTGAGCGATCGGTGAGGTCATCGTCATCACTTCCCGTCAGTCACCATGACGACCCTTCTCATCGTGACCTTTGGCATCAGCTGACATCTTAACAAGGTCCTCACCTGGCGGCCGTCGGCGACCAGGTGACACTCCCTGCCGCAGCTGTGGTTCCCACAGGTCAGAGGTCGTCCGCAGGGTCGCTGACAGGAGAACCGCCCCCGACGATGACATGGCACGGGGCTCACCTGATCGACACCCACAGAGCACACACACCTGAACACACCTCCTGACTCGTCTGCAGGTGAGTGTGTGTGTGAGCACGTGTGTGAGTGAGCGAGTGTGTGTGTGTGAGCGAGTGTGTGTGTGACCAAACAGCCACCATGAAAGGCGAAAGGAAGTACACAAAGAGAGAGAGAAGGACAAAGGAGACGAGTGGGGGGAGGAGGAGGAGGAGGAGGTCAGAAGGACAAACTAATAATGGACGATGTTTGGAGCAAGAGAACGAGACAGAAAACACCAAGGACGGGGACGGGGGGGAGAGGAGGACGGGGGAGGAAAGGAAATGTCCACAGATAAGGGGGGAGGAGGAGGAGGAGGTGACACGTCTAAAAACAGATGCCGATACATCAAGTTCTGTGTGTGTGTGTGTGTGTGTGTGTGTGTGTGTGTGTGTGTGTGTGTGTGTGTGTGTGTGTGTGTGTGTGTGTGTAGATGTGATGACCACAGATAAACTGGTCAAACTGGTTTTCAAAAACCAGTATAAAAGTGGAGACTATAAAGGAAAAGTTCTTACCTCATGTTCTCCGAAACAGGCCCTGAAAGACAGACAGGAGACCACATGTCCCTTTGACTCCATCACTCATTCATTCATGTCACGTCCATCTTGTCTCTTGTGCTCTAACAACAGGTTGAATGTTTCTTTTATTTCTAACATTGTCGTAACCTGTGAGGACGTCCCACTGACGTCCACTCATCCCACTGACGTCCACTCATCCCACTGACGTCCACTCATCCCACTGACTTCCTTCAGTGACTGAACACCTAAACACAACCTGTGTGCAAACTAATAGAGAGAGTCCAGTTTGAGGCTGTTGGGCCGAATATCTTCCTACAACAACAACACACACACACACACACACACACGCACACACGGTTTCAATGCGTCACAGAGCTGCAGGCAGCCAACAAACACCACTGTAACACACACAAACACACAGACAAATCTAATGATCCACGACAGGTCCAAAGCACACTGGAATCTGTGTGTGTGTGTGTGTGTGTGTGTGTGTGTGTGTGTGTGTGTGTGTGTGTGTGTGTGATGTAATGTGTGTGCGATGTAATGTGTGTGCGTCTGGCTCCCACATGTGTCTCCTCTGCAGGCTTCACCTCCTGTCTTGAACCTGTGAGTGTCTCCATGCTGCGTCCACTGTCACTCATCACAGCTGAACTCAGGCTGATCAAAGGCAGCACAAACTGTCACATGTTAAGCCGGGGGGGGGGGGGGCAGGAAGTGAAGAAGACGCAGTGGAGACCAGTCAAAGTCAAGCACTTCTGAAACCTATGAGATATCCCTGCTGTGCTACGTTTGACTGAATGACACTCTGATCGTCGGCCGGCCTTTGATCCTGACAGCAGCCGCCTACACCAACCACTCCCACAGGTTGTGGCGCTGAAGGATGGAGGTACGACCGGCATCAGCCCACAGATCATTCAGAAATTATTCAGAAATGTAACATCACTCACATGGGTGTCACACTGGGTGTCACACTGGGTGTCACACTGAGTGTCACATTGAGTGTCACTGAGTGTCACACTGGGTGTCACACTGGGTGTCACATTGAGTGTCAGTGTCACACTGGGTGTCACACTGGGTGACACACTGAGTGTCACTCTGAGTGTCACACTGGGTGTCACACCGAGTGTCACACCGAGTGTCACTCTGAGGCTTCCTGCATCCTGAAGGAGTTTTTGTAGAGTTCAGGACGTGTGCTGTTTGTATTGAGCTCTGAGGGCTTCTTCTCGTTCAGTATCTGGTGATCAATCTGGATTTACGTGTTTTTAGTTTGTTCACACTGATGAAGACTCATCAGAATCATCGTTTTGTAATCAAGTGAAAGCATTAAAGAATAAAAAGTGAATTAAGCCTGAATTTATGAATTAGTTGGTAAAGTCAAACAGTGTCTGCTTGTGTGGTGTTAATGAGACCTTTATCTGTGTGTGTGTGTGTGTGTGTGTGTGTGTGTGTGTGTGTGTGTGTGTATGTGACCTACGTTGGTATTGGTACTTGACATGGTGGACAGGGAAGAGCTTTCTTGACAAACGCCGGCTCAGAGGGCTGCTCCCATGGACCGGCCAGCTGCACCTGGAAACACAGAGACACTCAGAGCTCCTGCAGACATCTTTGATTCTCTGATGGGAAACAGGAAGCACTTCACAGAGGTGATGTCAGAGAGACTGGAGGACATCAGCCGGGCCCAGTTCAGAGTCATGTGACTGGATGACACATGACCTGAAACGCTGACCTGCTGCTTTCAGGAGCCTACCTGTTGGGACTTGACCAGCACCTGGTCGTGGCAGGACTGCGGGCAGGTGTGGGTGCAGCCGGGAAGCGGCAGCAGGCAGGGCTGTCTGCAGGGGGGGCAGGGGCCAGGGTGGCACCGGTGGGTCTCACTGGTCGGGTGGTGGCAGGATGACGGACGCCTGTAGGAGACAGCAGAGCAACCGTTCATGAGGCTCGCGGCTGAGAGCGAATCGGGCGGCAAGGGCTGAGCTCCCGTGTGTTTACCTGCAGACCTCTTTACAGCGAGGCGGTTTGGTGCTCCGTTCACGCCCACAGGGGACAGCCAAGACGGTGGAGCCGCAGGCACACCTGACCTCCACCGACTCCGGGCAGGGATAACAGCTACCTGAAGGACAGGTGAGACACACTTATGTATTTGGGGTACGGACACTGAAGGTTTGGTTCAAAAAAGGTTCAGAGGACGACCTCTGCCATCCTCCTGTGGAGCAGAGACACCGTCCAAAGTCAACCCGAACTTCAGACGAGGACACAGTCAGAGAAATGATTTGTCCTTGTGGAGGCGCAGAGACAGAAAGACAACCTGACTCGTCTCACATTCAGACGGCGAGACGTCAGTTTTGCCTTTGCGTTTTGTGGTGACACTCACACGAAACGACGACTCGTCTTCAGCTTTTCTCTGCTGAGAGACGAGAGCGTGAAGCCTGTGTGTGTGTGTTGTGTGTGTGTGTCGTGTGTGTGTGTTGTGTGTGTGTTCAGTGTGCGTGCGTGCTCACAGTGCTTTGGTAACGTCCTGTCCCTGACTCTCTGTGTCTGCTCTGTGTCTCTTGGCGCTCTCTCTGCCGTGGCTCATTAACATACCGTGGCGAGCAGATAGCGCTGAGTGTGTGAGGCGTCAGCGCTCGCACAGATCAAACCTTGACAGTGTGACTGATCCAGGGTCAGCTCCAGGGTCTGGTTCTCACTGGATTAAAGAACCCATTTCCAGGACAAACAGACCTCTCCTTCCATCTTTCCTTCTTGCAGGATCAGCCTGTCGCCGTCTGATCCTGGATCAGTTCGGCAGGAAGCTCTGCCTCGTTTGTTCTGAGGAACATTTTGTTTTCATTGTTATCAAACGAGTTTATTCTGATCAGCTCGTTATCAAAGTTTATTTCAGCACTTTCAGCCCCGTCGCCTCGCCTGTTATCTGCGTGCCGAGGCTTTGGCGTCGGTGCAACCTTCTGTTTGTTCCCCCTGAAAGGTCAGACCAGCCAATCAGCACGCAAGAGCACAAATAAATTAACTTTAATCTATTCAGCCAATCACGAGGCGGACAGACGCATAAACTATCACCTATCATCTGATCAGGGAACAATGGACGCAGGAAGCTATCTGTTATTCCACACACACACACACACACACACACACACACACACACACACACACACACACACGTCTTTAATAAAAGGGGATTAATGATGTTTGACAGGAAGCAGAGGTCAACAATTTTCCAACACACACACACACAAACACACACACATTCAACTCTGTGTGTGTTTGTGTTGCTCAGCCCTATCAACTGGAACAAATGTCAGCACACACACACACACACACACACACACACACACACACACACACACACACACACACACACACACTCTTCAGGGAGTGTTATGGGTCAGAATTTTCCTGAATTTGACCTTTGACCTTCCACCAGCTGTGACTCCCTCAACAAATCACAACACGTCTGTTTGACACTGATGTGATGTGACATCCTGTGTGCGTGTGCGTGTGTGTGTCTGTCTGTCTGTGTTACAGTGTGTGTGTCTGTGTTTGTGTGTGTGCTTGCGTGTGTTTGTGTGTGTTAGTGTGTGTGTCTGTGTTAGTGTGTGTGTGCTTGCGTGTGTGTGTGTCTGTGTTAGCGTGTGTGTGCTGGTCGTCCTGCAGTGTGTCAGTTAAACTTCTTCCCTGAATCACACGTCAGTGAAACGTGAACAAACACACATGAAAGACGCGTGTTTGGACTCAGTGTGACACGTGTCTGGAGGACATCAGAGACGATGATGTCCTCCAGACATCAGGAACAAACATCAACAAATCCACTAAGACATCAGACAAGAAGACGCTGCTTAACACTGACAACGTCCCTGAGAACCAGCACGTCTGTGTGTGTGTGTGTGTGTGTGTGTGTGTGTGTGTGTGTGTGTGTGTGTGTGTGTGTGTCTGCGCGCGCGCGTTACCTTGGTGACAGCCAGAGGGACACTTGTGGTTGCGACAGCCCAGAGTTCGACCACAGCTCTGGTCACATGGAGGGCAGTTCCCCGGGCAACACTGAGACACAAGGCATCATGGGAAACAGCGTTTAGGTCTCTCTTCAGTTTCCACATGTAAACAGGTCAAAGTAGCTTCACTTGTTCTGAGAGCAGCTAAACGTCAGACCAGCTGCTGAAGACGAGCTGCTGAAGACAAGCTGCTGAAGACGAGCTGCGGCTCTGACATCAGTCACAGCTCGTCACAGACTAACATCAGTCAACCTTTAGCGATCAGATTAGAGCAGACGGCATCACTCTGACATTTAGACGACAGGACATCCAGAGGCACGGCGAAACAACAGTCGCACGGCCACCTCACCTCCCAAATCCACCGTCATCATCTCAAAGCTAATCATGATCCAGACTTTCACACTTTGACATCTGGATCGACCTTTGCTTTAACGAGGCTTAACCATGATTTATTCTTTGGATCGTCTGAGGCTAACAGGAGCTGCTAACAGGAGAGGCTAACAGGACAAGCTAACAGGAGCTGCTAACAGGAGCTGCTAACAGGAGAGGCTAATAGGAGCTGCTAACAGGAGTGGCTAACAGGAGAGGCTAATAGGAGCTGCTAACAGGAGAAGCTAACAGGAGTGGCTAACAGGAGAGGCTAATAGGAGCTGCTAACAGGAGTGGCTAACAGGAGAGGCTAATAGGAGCTGCTAACAGGAGAAGCTAACAGGAGTGGCTAACAGGAGAGGCTAATAGGAGCTGCTAACAGGACAAGCTAACAGGAGCTGCTAACAGGAGAAGCTAACAGGAGTGGCTAACAGGAGAGGCTGGTACTTCCTGTTTCCTGTCCAATCACAGCGCTTCTCTCTGACCCACTATCTTTAGGCACTGACTGTCTCTGACGCCTGGCATTGACCTGTGAAGGTGCGTAACATGACGACGGACATGAACCTCTGTGAAGCAGCAGAGCGGACGCAGGAAACAGAATTGAGGTGATGATGAAGATGATGCTGCTGTGGACTGACCTTCCTCCTGCACTGGTGTCTCTGGCAGCTTCTGGTTTTTGGACATTTGGAGTCACACAAGTATTCCTTATGACACGCCATCAACTTCCTGTATTTACCACACCTGCACTCCTTCTCCACCTCCTGACAGACAGACAGACAGAGTCAGTCTGTGAGTGTGTGTGTGTTTGTGTTTGCACGTGCATGTGTGTGTGTGTGTGTGTGTGTGACCTGTCTGCAGGTCTCGCAGCTCCCTCGGTGACACCTCATTGAACAGGTGTGTTTTCCACACGACAGGCGGCGGTCACAAGTGTCGCCACACGGCAGCACCTCCTCCGTGCATGGCAAAGAAGACTCTACACACACACACACACACACACACACACACACACACACACACACACACACACACACACACACACACACACACACACACACAAACACACACACACACACACACACAGTGACATTTAGAAAATACAGGCAGAGTGAGACAGATGAGCGTCACATGTGGCTCATTCAACAGTAGATACGGACAGCAGTAGGCGCGTGTGTGTGTGTGTGTGTGTGTGTGTGTGTGTGTGTGTGTGTGTGTGTGTGTGTGTGTGTGGTCTCACTGTTCTTGCCACAGGGACAGGACCTGCTGACAGAGCGAGGACACGGAGGACAAACTCCATCATGGCACAAAACCTCACAGGTGTGATTCCCACAGGAGAGGAGAGAGCCACAGACCTGAGGGGGGAGGAGGATGAGGAGGAGGAGGAGGAGGAGGAGGAGTACAGTGTGATATGCCGTAAAATAAGTGTCCCACAGTATGAGAGTAGCGCAGCTCTGGCCGTCACTTATCTTACCTGTGCACAGGTCCACTGGGGGCTGGCACAGGGTCTCTCCGCCTTCTCTCGGCCACACACACACTCCTGAACACTGACTCTGGGACAGGGAGAGCACTCTGCGCACACACACACACACACACACACACACACACACACACACACACACACACACACACACACACACACACACACACACACACACACACACACACACACACACACACACACACACACACACACACACACACAGAGTTAGTCGGCCATGTTGGACGCCCCCACGTCCCCTCTCACTGTGACACACACTCCGTCCACAGCCGGCACACCTCCAGACCACAGTGGGGCTGAGTCCCAGAACCATGAGGGACAGACTCACCTGTCTCCCTCAACCAGTGGACAGGAAACAACTTACACAATGTGGAGGTTATGGCTTTCAGCTTGAGATTACAGAAAGAAAGAAAGAAAGAAAGAAAGAAAGAAAGAAAGAAAGAAAGAAAGAAAGAAAGAAAGAAAGAAAGAAAGAAAGAAAGGGGAGAAGAGTACTGGACTGAATGGGTTACACACCTGAACGACACAGAGACTGACAACTGAAACCATTGTCAACACAACTGTGAAAGGAAAGTGAATACTAATGTAGATGTATCACACTGTGACCAACAACAGTGTGCATCATCCAATGCACCTGATGGACCTCACGTTTACTGTGTTATGAAACAGAAAAATAAAGTATAAAAAAAAGAAAAAAGACTCACCTGACTGTGTGTGTGTGTGTGTGTGTGTGTGTGTGTGTGTGTGTGCGTACCTGTGTGACAGGGCTGTGTACAGGTGTGCTGCTTGCAGGGTAACAACTTGTTGCACTGCTGTTGACACGACCAGGCCTGGAGAGACCACACACACACACACACACACACACACACACACACACACACACACACACACACACACACACACACACACACACACACACACACACACACACACACACACACACACACACACAGGCTTCTGATTGGCTGATGACAGTCCAGTGAACAGTTTAAACCTTTTAACAACTTCTTTTAACTTTTTAGGTGTACCTTGTTACTACAGCGACGGGGGAGGGGCTTGGCTCTGCCACACATGCAGGAAACTGACACCATCTTTGGGCAGGGGGGGCAGGGACCTGAAAATGAGTATGACATCATATCATGAAATGTGGCTTTCACCTGGAATCACTCTGACTGACGTGAGGATGTGCTACCTGATCAATGATCAGGATCAGTCCCAGTCCCAACGATGACATGGGGCTGTGTGTGTGGGGCTGTGTGTGTGTGTGTGTGTGGTTACCGGGGTGACAGAGCAGCAGACAGGTGTGTCCACAGGTGGGTTTGAGCTCCTTCTGACAGATGGAGCCACAGGAGTGAGGAGCCAACCAGGGATCAGCCGGAGGATCCTGCACTTTCCCACAATAACACATGTACCTGAACACCACACCACACACACACACACACACACACACACACACACACACACACACACACACACACACACACGGTGAAACTGTTAAAAACATGTTCTAAACACGTGTTCTACAGTAATCTGATTACTCAGATTGACTCTCAGTGAACAGCTGAACCATCAAACACGACAAAGGTCGAGCCACAGACTGTCAGCGTCAGCTGACCCTGGTCCAGTGTTCGCTGTGTTTGGATCAAAGGTCACTTTGTCTGAACTGAGCTGGAGTCAGTTTCTCTGTTCTCTCACTGACAGACAGCAGCTCCTCACAGGCTCACACTGACCAGAGATCAGCAGTGACTGAGGACTGTGGAGCCCCCTGCTGGAGACAGGGTTAGGGTTAGCAGGCGAGTAGCACATGAGGAGCACGTGAAGAGCAGGCGAGGAGCGTGTGAGGAGCAGGCGAGGAGTGTGTGAGGAGTGTGTGAGGAGCGTGTGAGGAGCAGGCGAGGAGTGTGTGAGGAGTGTGTGAGGAGCAGGTGAGGAGTGTGTGAGGAGTGTGTGAGGAGCAGCAGGTGAGCAGACTGACACAGGGCTGCGTACCTGTTGGGCGTGGCGCTCGGTGGATACTCTGCTCGACACTTGGGACTGTGGAGAGAAAGGAGGACAGATGAGACGTGAACACAGATGAGACATGAGGACGACGGCGTGTCACAGATCAATCTGTCTGTTGTTTCTCCGTGAACCGCTCGGCCTGTACGGCAACAGACAACAGTCAAAAAGGTCCCATGTTCACGTTCAAACCCCCTCACCAGGGCCAGGGATGCTGCTTCTGTCCAAAGTCTTCATCAGTCACAGAGGACACGAGGAAGGCCGAGTCTTTAGCCCACTTCTGAATACAGGGGAGGTGGAAGAGGGAGAAACAGCTGGAGCAGCTCCACACCTGGAGATGGAGACGGAGAGACAGAGGGAGGGAGGGAGACGGAGACGGAGACGGAGACAGAGAGAGAGGGAGAGGGAGAGACAGAGAGACAGAGGGAGGGAGGGAGAGGGGGTCAGAGACAGAGACTGAGTGTGTGTGTGTGTGTGTGTGTGTGTGTGTGTGTGTGTGTCTCACCGCCTGTGTCCTCTTGACGGAGGCGATGCAGATGAGACAGGTGAGAGCTCCAGACTGAAACAGGTCACTGACATACTGACCAGTTCTGACCAGACCTGTGACATCACCACCTGGATGGACAGACAGACGGTCAGAGAGACAGACAGACAGACAGACAGACAGACAGACAGAGGGAGAGACCGACAGACGGACAGACAGACAGAGGGAGAGACAGACAGAGGGGGGAGACAGACAGACAGACAGACAGACAGAGGGAGAGACAGACAGAGGGAGAGACAGACAGACAGAGAGACAGACAGAGGGAGAGACCGACAGACGGACAGACAGACAGACAGACAGACAGACAGACAGACAGACAGACAGACAGACAGAGGGAGAGACAGACAGACGGACAGACAGACAGACGGACAGACAGACAGACAGACAGACAGACAGACAGACAGACGGACAGACAGACAGAGGGAGAGACCGACAGACGGACAGACAGACAGAGAGACAGACAGACAGAGGGAGAGACAGACAGACGGACGGACGGACGGACGGACGGACAGACAGACAGACAGACGGACAGTGATGCTGTCGCTATGGTACAGCGGGCTCACCTGTCTGGTCTGTGTAGGTGGTGAAGGTCGACGCCAGGATCTTCCCCGTCTTTGTGTCCTTATGGTCAACATCTCCATCATCATCGTTGTCTTCATCATCGGAGGAAGAGGAGCTGATGCAGCTCTCCACCAATCGCTGAGCAGCAGCCTGGTCGGACTTCCTGATCTCCTCGAACCTGGACGGGGCCGACACACCTGTCAGAGACATAAGGAGCGGTCAGCTGGTCTGGGGTCATCAGGTGAGCTCAGGACCTAACATGAGTCCGTCCTCACCGCGCTGAGGTTCAGGTGTTGCGGCGGTCCTCGTCCCCCCACCTCGTCCAGCCCCCCACGCTCCCGCCGGGGGCCCCGGCCTCTCTCTCTCCTTCTGCGGGGGTCGCGACCTTTCACCCTGACCCTCCTGACCCCGGCCACGCCCCCTGCCCTGCTGTCGCCAGGCCGGCTCCATGGCAACCGCCTCCAGAAGTCTGCAGGTGGGGATTGAGAGACAGGTGTGGCGTTCAGCACACGGATCTTCATGCTTTCTGTGTTTGCTGCTGTTCACGTTGCACATCACACATTTCATTGTTGACTAGAGCTGCAACAACTCAGCAAAACTCCCTCAATTCACTGTTAGCAAATCCCTAAATGTGCCTTTCAAAGTCTCAGATGAGTGTCAGTGATTGATCAGGCTGATCTGATCTGATCTGATCTCTCAGCGTAAACTCTGCTAATCATCTCTGAGAGGCTTCATTTTAAAGTCCAAACTGCTCGTGTAGAAGTATGATCAGAGCAGGTCTGAGCATCCTCACATTAACCCACTCACAGAATTATCCTCCACTTATCCTGCTGAACTCGTGGTTTCCACAGCAGAGTCAGCTCTGACTGTCCGGGGTCAGCTTCAGTGTGTTAGCCACTGCAGCCCAGTAAACCAGCAGATTTCTGACTGGAGTTTGGCGGGCGGACAGGAGGCCAGGACAGGATGAGAGGAGCCTGACCAGATTCAGCCCGCTGAGTGTTCATGAATGGATGAGACATGTGACTGTCTGTCAGGCTCACACTCAGTGAAGCAGCTAAATGACATGTGAGAAGCCTCCAGTCCTCCGCAGGGACACGAAGCGTTAGTTTATGATCACTAATGGACGACTGGAACTTCACTTCCGTCCTCAAACCACAGCAGGTGAACGTTAACGGTGAAGCTCAGTTCAAACTGTTAGCCGGCTAGCTACGACGCTCACTTACTCCTGTGCTTAAAATTAGCTGTAAAACAGGCGGGAACAAGCCTCACATCCGGAAAACAACAGATATCACAATATAAAAATCCATCTGAGCCGCCGGAACTGAAAGTTTTACATTAAAAGACAAACAAAATTAATTTAAAAGCTTTCTGTGACACACACCTCAGCAGTCTGCAGCTGCGGCTCCCGTTGCCTGGTTCTCATGCGCACTGTGCATGCCTGTACTTGTAGTCCCGGAAACGTATGAGGTTGGTAGAGAACAGAGGCCGTCTGAAGGGTACAGAACTACAAATCCCATGGCGCACAAGGACACGCAGGAAGTGAGACGTGTCAGCAGAAGCTGGACGTTTCATTCGTAGCCCGGACCTCCAAAAATAAAAATAAATAAAAATAAAAATAAAAATAAAAATAAAAATAAAAATAAAAATAAAAATAAAAATAAAAATAAAAATAAAAATAAAAATCATGTACTCTTGTGCCCTTTGTGACGTTTGTTTGAATAAAAAATGTATTAGCCTGCTTAATTTATGAAAGATATCAAAGTCAGACCTTCAAATTTAAATAATAAAAATCTAAAGAAAATAATAATCAGTGAAAGCAGTAGAAAAACTGTAGTGATGGTGGTAGCAGTGGTACTGACAGTACTGCAGCAGTAGCAGCTGTAGTATTAATGGTGTTTTCATCTCTGTCCAGATGTGCCGTTCCTGTGCAGCTGTGTGAAAATAACGAGGCAGTTCTGGTCTTCATTATAAAATATCTTTATTTCAGCGCAGTGCGTCCAGAATTAATTCCGGTCATGTTTTTGCTATGAACCTTTAAAACCTATTTACACAAAGCAGGGGTGTGATTGGCTGCACAGGCCTTCACAGAAAATGAATCATACAAGAAAGTCAAAGTCCTCTTCGTAGAAAACAAAGTGGGGACGTACAGGCAGTGACTTTGTCAGTCATATCTGCTGACCTTTGACCTCTACTGTTGCTAAAGCAGCTGATCTAGAAAGGGAAGCTTTTTCTGCAGTTGGTTTCAGTCTGTCTGGATCAAAGTCAGAGAAAGTGAAATGACAAGCCGGACTCAGACAAAACATTTTGACCGTCGTTATTGGTGAGCCACAAACTGGACTCAGACTGACTCCAAGTGTCTTTCTGTCCTCTCACTCAGACAGACTCAGAAACTGCTGAACTGCTGCTGTGATGTGTGAGATGTGGTGCTTATTATTTCAGGTATAATACAGTAAAATTACAGATTTACACAGGAAATATTTAGTGGAAACACAGGTAAATTTCTCTCTCTCTCTCTCTCTCCATCAGTCACCCTGAAGCTCGGTCGTCCTCTCCTCAGCTCCTTCACATTCAGACAGTCAATGTAATCTGGAGTCAGTTCACTTTCACTCCGGTTTGGTTCCACTTGTTATGACTGATGTTGAGGAAAAACGAGACGTTTTTATGTTGCTCACAAAGCAGAATGAGTGAATTACTGTAATTGACTGTAAGTGAGCTGAAGTGAAGTGAAGTAACTGGTAAATTCTGACTGAACTTCAAGCGAGGCGTCTTTTCTTTTTCACCTTTGGATCTAAAATGAATTTTGAATTTCAGGAACAGAATTTAAAACTTTATGCCAAAATTTGAAGTTTGAGGAAAATTTCAATCTCTCCACCCACCTGACCAACCCAAGATCTAAAATCAAACATCCCAGTCCTCCCCCTCCTCTTCCTCCACTTCGTTTTCACCTTATTTCTTCTCTTCCTCTTGTTTAACTGTCTCAGGTGTTGGGGGCGGGGCATCACCTGGCTGGTCAGCTCGCGGCAGCGGCACCAGCTTCCTCTCCAGCCTGGTGACTCGATGTTTGAGTTTGCTGTGAGTGGCTTCGTGCTCGGCCAGTAGCCGAGCGTAACGTGTCTGCAGGACGTCCAGAGTGCCCGTCATGCGCTCCACCTTCTCCTCGATCTCTTTGGGGTCGGGACCCTGCGCTGCCACCTGGAGGACGAGACCGGTTATTACTCTTAGTTCAGATCAGCCTCCTGTTGTCGTTGTTGTTCCTGTGTCAGGTCATGTGACTGTACCTCCAGGTCCAGCAGTCCGTCCTTCATCAGAATCTGCCTTCCCTTCTCCTCCAGCAGAGCCTTAGCATCAGGATACTCTGTTAGCGCCTCCATCAGGTCGTCTTTGGAAAGACAGAAGAGATCGGAGTAACCGATGCTCCTGATGTTGGCTGTCCTCCTGTTCCCGGCCTTACTGCCTGTTGAAGACCAAGATGGACTGTTAGGGAGCACGAACACGTCCTAAAGATTTCATCTTAGACCATATTTTCCATCACCTTGTTAAAGTCAGACGTGAATGACTCGTTCTTAACCTCCTGGTGAACTTCGTGAGCACATATTGTTCATACCTTTCAAACGGTTGACAGAACAAAGAGAGCCGGCTGTCTAAATCACACTGTTAAGAAGTGACGTCGGTTCACCTTTGATAGCCAGGATGCTGATCTCGCCAAAGTAGCTTCCATCACTCAGCACGACAAACTGCTTGATACCGTCGTCAGCAACAACAGCCAGTTTTCCCTCTTTGATGATGTACATCTCTCTGCCGATGTCGCCTTTCTTGCAGATGTAGTCTCCTGGACTGTAGACCTGAGGCTGCAGCTTCAGCACCAGCTCCACCAGCAGACCAGCCTCGCAGTCGGCAAAGATGCGAACCTGCAGGACGACACAGAGGGGAAACCTCGGGTCGTCTCATTCACTTCAGCTGTTTTTTACCAGGCGTGCCGCCGAGCGTGTGCCGACCTTCTTGAGGGTTTCCAGGTGGACGTTGATAGCGATCTCGGCTCTCAGCTTGTCAGGCAGGTACTTCAACACCTCCCTCTCATCCACAGCTTTCTTATTGGTCCACAGGAAGTCAAACCACTTGATCACTCGCTTCTCCAGGTCCTTGGTTACCTGGAGGGGTGACGGACAGGTGGAGGGGGTTAAAGGTCAGACCTTGGTGGCACACAGCACAGCAGCTGATGATGGATATTCATGTATATATCTGAAAGGAACATTTGTTAATCTATTTTTAGTTTTATTATCTTTTACTCAAAACAGATTTGAAAATTATACTTTTAGCAACAATAACAGTTTTTATTATTTACAATGCAACTTTTATTACAAACAGAGGCCAGAAATCATAAAACTGAGCTCAGTCTCCACAGTCCAACCCTCCACTTTCAGCGTTTGTGCTCCACGTGGGCAGAAGCTAACCTCTAACACACCCACCTTACGGAAGCTCATGTACTGTTTGATGGCGTCGATGCGCGCCTGGAAGTCGGCTCTGGCGGCGTTCATGTTGGTGATCATCGAACCAACGTTACCGACGATGGTGGCGAAGATCAACACCCCCACCTGGAGGAGAACAAAACCGTTATCACTGACGTGGTATTGAACGATTATCACTGACGTGGTATTGAACGATTATCACTGACGTGGTATTGAACGTTTATCACTGACGTGGTATTGAACGATTATCACGGACGTGGTATTGAACGATTATCACGGACGTGGTATTGAACGATTATCACGGACGTGTTACCGTGTTTGCAGCACGTTAACGTTACAGCTGGTTGAACTGGAGCTCATCTCAAGCTGATCTCATGTTTTCATGTAAACAGTAACTGTCCAGTGAATATGTTATGAGTTGTGTTGTTGTTGTTGTTGTTGTTGTTGTTGTTGTTGTTGTGAGTATAAGAATAATGTAAAGTACCTCAAACTGTACTCGTAATTGCAGTACTTGAATAAATGTACCTGGTTGCATTCCACACCTGTTGCACTGCAGTCAAGGTAACTGTGGGGTCTTTGATGCAAGATATTTGCACTTGTGATATTTTCCTTTTCCTCCATTTCAATGTTTTGTTTGTTTCCTTTCTTGATTTCTACAGCTGAATTTATTTTTGCGCTGCAGGCGTTAACTTGCGTCTGCTCCGCTACGATCTGCTAACATTGGTCTGATAAATATTCAGTGAACATTAATATTTCATGTCAGAGCAGAGCTGGTTATTAAAGCTCGGCTATATTTTTCAGATTCTTTGTCGTCCTAAATCCCAACCAAATAAAGAAAAACTATTCTTTCAGGCGGACCCACCAGGAAGTCAGTGACAACAAAGAAGTACTCAGAGTTCTCCACAGGCGGCGGCGTTTCTCCGATGGTGGTGAGTGTCAGCGTGGACCAGTACATACTGTAGGCGTACTTCCTCACCAGACGGCCGAACTCTGGATCTGACGGGTCGGGATACACAAACCGGTCGGCACCGAAACCTGGAGGGAGGGGACGAGACAAGCTGTTAGAGTCACAGCAACCATCGGTGAAATGACCAGAACCAGGATCCCAACCGGCAGCCTACCGACGGCCTTGGAGAAGGAGTAGTAGAGGCAGGCGTTCCAGTGGATGATGATGACGATGTACATGACCAGGTTGGAGATGCGGAGAGCGTTGGGGTAGTTCGTCCTGGTCTCCGTCCTCTGGAAGAACTCCAGCATCCTGAAACAAACGCAAAGATCCTGAATGTCAAGTTCAGCAGTCTGTCAGCGCTGCTGCTGAGCAGAGTGGATGGCAGCGTCCGTCAGGCCAGCACTGTGTCCAAACATCTCAACAGCTATTGGACGGATCGTCAAAACATGCGCTTCAGACATTCATCCTTTCATCTCACGCCATCATCAAGACAACATTTTAATGTTTACGACCAATTAGCTGCAGAGCTAAAGAAACTCTGTCCTTACAGCCTCACCTGGTGGACATGGTGAACATTACACCCGCTTAGCATCAGCGTGTTAGCATTTTCACTGTTAGCATGTCAGTACTGTGACATGTAGTGGTAACCTGTCGATAAACTGCATCATAATACTGCAGTACAGCTTTGAAAAGTACTAAAAAAGCCATAACATCAAGTACTTCATAGTATAACTCTGAAAGGTGTCTGTCAACACAGTGAGTCCTCTGATACTTTATGTACATGTTGATGATAATATTCCTGTGCTGTAACGGTAGTATTTGATGTATTTTTACATCATTATTGTATTTCTACTTTCACTTGAATATTCGTATTATTTCTCAGGTGAAAAACAACATGACAGTCGTAGTTTTTTGGAGCAGTAGTTGTGTTTCTGTTCTGTATCCTGTAAACTTTTTTACCTTATCTTATCTTATCTTATCTTATCTTATCTTATCTTATCTTATCTTATCTTATCTTATCTTATCTTATCTTATCTTATCTTAGTGCTTCCACCACTGCCTGTGTGAGGTGTGCTCTGCGTACCTGTTGAACCTGAAGAGCTTGTTGAGGCGGATCTCAGGGTAGCTGAGGCCGACCACCACGTACAGCAGGTCAGTGGGAATCATGGAGATCAGGTCCAGTTTGAACTGGAAGCTCTTCTTGTAGCGCTCACGCAGCTTCTGCTCATCCTTCACCAGCAGACCCTGCTCCAGGTAACCTGCACGCACACACACAATCTGTTGATGTGTGTGTGTGTGTGTGTGTGTGTGTGTGTGTGTGTGTGTGTGTGTGTGTGTGTGTGTGTGTGTTCGGACCTGTCCGTGTTCTGAAGATCATGTCAGCGATGTAGGTGAGGTCTGAGGCAAAGTCCAGGATGAACCAGAGGACCAAATAGTCTGTCTGCAGCTCCTCGAAACACGCCCTGAAAGACAGACAGACAGACAGACAGACAGACAGCTCACTGACTCTGTGGGACAGACAGACAGACAGACAGACAGACAGACAGACAGACAGACAGACAGACAGACAGACAGACAGACAGACAGACAGACAGACGTCACCTGGCGATGATCAGGGTCCAGTTGTACATGACGGGGACGGTGATGACGAACAGCCAGTAGTAGTAGGTGTTACTCGCCGGGTCGATCACTGTGATCTCCTTAGGACTGGACACACAAACAATAATGTCCACAGGACATCAGGACAGTAAACAGCTGATTCATGGAAACACAAATCTGACTCAGCAGATCCTAACAGAGAACTTACACCTCCTCTTTGGCCTTCTCCTTCTCCTTCTCCTTCTCCTTCTCCTTCTCCTTCTCCTTCTCCTTCTCCTTCTCCTCTTTCTCCTTCTGTCTTTTCTCCTTCCTCTCCTTTTTCTCCTGCTTCTCCTTCCTGGAGGACAGACAGACAAAGTAAAAACTAGTTTGAATTGAATCGACTCCAAAACCGCTGACCTTCGTCTTTGTCCACACTCGTCCTCATGGACTGCTGGAAATGTCTCCACGGGGCTTTGACCTGGGACGTTCTGAGTTTTGTCCACGGGGCTTTGACCTGGGACGCTCATTTGTTTTCTTTGACATCACGTTTGACAGTTGAAGAACTCACCTCTTCTTCTCCTTCTTCTCCTTCTTCTCCTTCTTCTCTTTCTTCTTTTTCTTCTTTTCATCCCTGGAAGACAGCAGGAGACGCATCATCACACGGTGACGAAACATGTTCTGACGTTGCAGGTGGACACATGTCTCAGGTTTTCAGGACACTCCACTGTCCGTCTTCACAGAAAAGCTCAATTCAATCAGTTTGAATGTCTCTGTGTGACACTGTGTGTGTGTGTGTGTGTGTGTGTGTGTGTGTGTGTGTGTGTGTGTGTGTGTGTGTGTGTGTGTCTTACTCGTCCTCGTTGTTGTTGCTGTTGTTGACATTGAACAGAACTCCTGGTCCGACTCTTTCTGCAGGTCTGGAACAGAGACAGCGATCAGAGGCGGACTAACCGTTAACTGTGTAACTAGTTGAAGGACCAGTTCAGCTCCAGAACCTCCTCGAGGACCCCGAGGATCTCTGTGACCCCTGCACCTTCTCAAGGAACCATTGAACTGATTAGAATCTGGTAAAGGACCACAGAACCTTCAGGACAAGCCTTAGATCCTTTAAGGGACTCGAGGACCGGAGAGCACCCCTAGAACCTCTTCAGAGATGCATCACACTTTCTCAACGGCCCTTGGATCCTTTAAAGGATCCTAGAATCCACAGAAAGTCCTTTTGGACCCCTGAGGCCTTTAAAAGGACCCTTACAACATCTCCAAGGGTGACCCTTCATGTGGACCTCTCGATCCTGACCAAAGAATCTTTTCAAGAACCCATTTAACTTTCTCAAGGAGCATTCCACCTTTTGAAGGACCCCTGTGCCCCTTAGACCTCCTCAGAGACCCCTGAAACCTCATAAAGAACCCCTTAAACTGCCTCAAGCACCCAGAGAACCTCTTGGAGATCTTCAGGCTGAACTTGAGCTGTGGACAATCATTATTTGCGCCTCAGTTTTTGGGCTGTGCGTCTTGTTTCCATGACTACTCACCCGCCCCCCTCCTCGACGTCACCTGGCTCCTCCTCCATGTCTTGCAGAACGATGGTGGGCGGAGTTAACTTGGAGATGGGGGACGGGACTGATGGGGCTACTTTGGCCATGGAAGAATCCTTTGGTCTGACTTCCTGTTCAGAGAGAAGTTATCAGACAGGTGACAGGAAATGATGGAAAGACAAAACAACATGTGACAAACGTCCCCGTCCAGGGTCCAGCTGAGGATCAGGAGGATTCTGCTCAGCTCCTGGAGCCCTCAGACCGCCAGGACGCCCCTCTTTGCTGCCCCTTAGCTTGAGGAAAGGGGCCTTTCTGTGTGGAGTTTGCATGTTCTCCCTGTGTTCACCTGGAGTATCCTCCAGAAAATGAAACCCCCCTCTGAAAACATGCATGAAGAACCACCTGACCAATGGTGACGACAAAGAAAACTGGGTCCCCGGGCGCCGCTGTGGGCTGGCAGGCCACCACTCCTGGTCTGCTGCGGACTGTGTGCATGTAGTGTGTGACAAATAAAGGGGATTGTCCCTCTGATTCTTCTTCTTCTTTGTTTTCAGGAGACTTTCCTCAGGACAAATACCCCGTCCTAGTTTAATAAAAGCCGTCTCTCACAGTACATGGTCTTCAAGGCTCAAGACGCTTGAATCAAGCTTGTGATGTCTGAAGTCAAAGTGTTTCTACATGTTCTGAATGAGGTCTGGATCAGGTCTGAGAGGCCTGGATCAGGTCTGAGAGGCCTGGATCAGGTCTGAGAGGCCTGGATCAGGTCTGCTTACTGTCCCCAAACTAAACCTGGAGGAGCAGCTTTCAGGTTTTAGGATCAAACTGGTCTTTTCTTTTTCTGATGAGCTCTTTGAATCGTGCTGTTCAACTAAAATGAGCAGAGAGCTGACAGAGGACACACCTGGCCAATCAGTGCTGAGCTGACAGAGGACACACCTGGCCAATCAGTGCTGAGCTGACAGAGGACACACCTGGCCAATCAGTGCTGAGCTGACAGAGGACACACCTAGCCAATCACAGCTGAGAGCAGCCATGACTGTCAGGCTGTCTTCAGAAACTGTCTGATGAAGAGTTCCTTCATGTCTTCCTCAGCTCATTAAACTCTGTAAAAGCCTCAAAAAGCTGAAAACAGCCTGTTTTTGGAGATACGAGGTTCTGACAGGACGCCGCGCTGCAAACATGTGATGATCTTCTACAATCTGAAGCAGTGATGAAGATTAAAGCAGCAACAGGAGATAAAGGAGTTCAATGAGCTGAAACACCTACAGCAGGAACATGAATGAACACATGAATGAACACATGAACGCAGCAGGAACATGAATGAACACATGAATGCACAGGAACATGAATGAACACATGAATGAACACATGAACGCAGCAGGAACATGAATCCACAGACAGCAGACAGAAACACACTGACAGGAACACTGTACTACTACATGAGTACTACACATAACGCAGTGTTTCCAGTGTGGTGCAGTACTTTTACTGCAGAGTAAACTGGCTTCATCGTCGTCTTTTTAGGCGACGATGTCTCTGAAACCTTCACTCCATGATCACCTTGACTCACCTGTCAACTGATTATCTGCCGCCCTTGGTTACCTGGCCTAGATCCGTCTGCCCGTCAAACTTATCGCCATGGAAACAGGAGTATCCCCCTTCACACACACACACACACACACACACACACACCTGTTCGGGTCCTTTGAGTTTGGGAGCGTGCAGAGAAAAGAGGAGTAGACGGAGGGATGGAGGTGGAGGAGCGAGTGGAGGATCCAGCAGAGTCTCCTCTGTCACCCTGACGGGGATAAAGAGATTAGAGGACGGATGAGACGCTCTGTCTCACACACCTGCGCTGGACGGGACCCGCCCTCACCGAGAACTCACCTCGACTCCGCTTCAACTTCGAGAGCAGCGGAACCACAGTACAGTAAAAGTACTGCAGTACAAGTACTGCACTCAACACTTAGAGCACACACAGAAGTACTGGCAACAAAATGTACTCCGACTGTCCCAAGTACTCATACTGCAGAGTGGACAGTACTGCATTACTAGGGCCTGATCAAAGGACTGAAAGGACGCAGCACATACTCAACGACAGTAATCGAATATGTAGTGATGAAGACTGGTGATGAAGGTGGAGAAGATGAAGGAGGCCCAGAGGATGGACGAAAAGGGAAGAGACCGAGGAAAGTAGGAAGGAAACAAGGGAACAAAGGAGAGACAGGAGGAGAGATGAGCAGACGGCAGGAAGGAAAGAAGGAAGGGAGGCAACAGGAAAGGAAGGAAAGAAGGAGAGATGAGGACGGAAAGATGAAAGCAAGGAGGCGAATGTGAGGGAGGGAGGAAAGGAAGGGAGGAAAGGAAGGAAGGACGGAGGAGGCAGTGAAAAGTGAGGGGGGGCAGATTAGGAAGAGTTCCTCTGAGCCTCCTGAGTCAGCAGTGTAAGCTTGATCACACACACACACACACACACACACACACACACACACACACACACACACACACACACACACACACACACACACACACACACACACACACACACACACACACACACACACACACACACACACACACACACACACAAAGCTGGAGCGGTTCACAGGCAGCTTTGATAGGCTTACTAGGAATTACACTGTGTGTGTGTGTGTGTGTGTGTGTGTGTGTGTGTGTGTGTGTGTGTGTGTGTGTGTGTGCGCGTGCGTGCGCTCCTCTCATCATACACAAGCCGGACAGTTAGCATCAGTTAGCATTCATGTAATGATGGCGTCTGATATGAGATGGGTTTAATGGCGCCACCTGCTGTCCGTCTCCATCAGCCAATCAGACTCAGAGACTGATGGAGACAAACGTCCGGTCGGTCTGATTTAGTCTTTTGTGGACAGACCTGAGAGGAACAACGAGCTCCCGTGGTCACCATACAACACACAAGTCTTTGTCAGTCCTCCTGAATCTTTATTGGACAGTGGAATCACATGGTCAGTAAGGACACACACCTAACAAAAAACAGACAAAAGGCCAGGAGCATCATGGGAAATGTAGGAATAAAAAAGTCTAAAAAAAACATCCTGGATTCACGTCCACTTTAAAAGAAGTCCAGGTCGTCCGGAGCGTCCAAGTCTCTGTACTCGATGATGGACCGGGGGTCCCCCCGGACGCCCCTGAGACAGAGACAGAGAGAGGGGGAGAGAGAGAGAAACATGGGGGGGACATGTCAATACATAAGCAATACACACTGTGTCATCTGTCTCTGTCTGTCCCTCTGTCCTCTACCTGCTGTTTCGCTGTTTCCCGGGAAACCCTCCTCCTCCTCCTCCTCCTAAATGGCCTCGGAAGTTGTCATAGTTACCACGGCCCGCCGCAAACTGGTTGGGGGGGTAGGGGGGTCCAGCACCTGCACAGGTGAACACAGGAAGCTGCTGTCAGCTCGATCACTGATGACTGATTCTGGGTATTGATCCGTTCAGCTGAGTCACTGTTAGCACTGAGCGTGTGTGTGAGCGTGTGTGTGAGCGTGCGTCATACCTGGGAAGCCGGGCATGG
>NC_092078.1:475000-502500 GCF_039877785.1 Chaetodon trifascialis | reverse complement strand
GTACTTGGAGCGAAACCACTCCTGGTCTTTGTGCTGGAGGAAGAAGTCCTGCAGCTGCTGCCGCCTGAAGTCCAGTTTGTACTGGTTGTAACGCTTCACCGACTCCGTCTCGTCCACGCTGTCCTCCATGTTCAAGAGGAACTCCTGCACAGACACACAAACCGCTTCACCATCGCTTCACCGCAAAAACCACCCACCAAGCGCCGCCGCCGCCGCGGGGGGTGGGGGGGCTGTCTGTGTCACTCACCTTAAAGCTCCTCATGGTGGGAGGACCAGGAGGAGGGAGATCTGGATCCACCAGCCCCAACCTGACAGAGACATCAGAAGGTAAATAAGCAGTCACCTCTTTGAGGGGGTCAGAGGTCACGCTAAGCTCACCTGCCCTGCAGCGGGTGGCCTCCGTGGTGTGGGTGAAGGTGGGGGAGGTCGGGGTGCCAGGCCTGAGGCCCCGCCGCAGGGAACGGAGCCCCGCCTCCTCCGTACGGCAGGTCGTAGCGGTACGGCTCCCCCCGGTGGTCGTCCCTGGAAAACGCAGATACGGATGACGGAACGAACGCTGGCGTTTGACCACGAGCGCGGTCACATGACACCAACTCACCAGTCTCTCCTCATGCGTTTGTGCTGAGGACTGATGTGTCTGGGCGGAGAAAATCTCTCTCTGCGACCGCGATCGTAGTCCCTCCTCCTGTCCCTGCCGCGGTCCCAGTCCCTGAAAACACACACACACACACACACACACACACACACACACACACACACACACACACACACACACACACGTAAAATGTGGTATGTGTATGTAAAATCTGGACGAATCACTGACCATCATTTCCAGCGATTTCAGAAACAAACAAGGACAGAGCCGTTGAGCCGTTTGTGTCCTAATGTCCACATTTTTGTGTCAGTCCAACATGAGACAGACACTCTGAGTCTGTCCACACTGAGACAACACAGCCAACAGCCAGTCACAATCTGCAAACTGATTGGCTTAAAGAGGCCATGAGGGCCAGCAGCTGATCCAGGTTACACCAGGACATGTCACAATAGGACGTGTGTGCGCTCAGGTGTACGTACCTGTCGGGCCAGTCGTCCCTCCGTCTCTCCTCCCTCTCTCTCGATCGCTCCATGTCGCTCCTCTCTCTCCTGAACTTGTCCCGCCTCCTCCTGTCGAACTCGTCATCGCTGTCTCCCATTGGACTGAAAACACACAGATTGTTTGGAACACCTGAGCACGCGGACAGCAGGAGCTGGGCATCGACCCCCTGCTACAGGGACCAGCAGGTGTCGCTGTGTCCGCGCAGCTTCAAGTGCCGAAGCTTCCGATCTTTTTCAGCTCAAACAGAAAGAAAGACCCGAAGGTTCATGAGGCCAAACGCTCATTAAACTACGTATCTTGGTGAATTTCAACATGTTTTCCGAGAAAACTGATGTATCGACCAAAGAAAACAAAGTTTTCAGACGTAACATGTTGAAACAAGCTAACAGTAACGTTAACCACTGCTTCGGCTGTTAGCTTCATTAGCATTAGCTCCTGAACTGACTTCACTTTGAGAAAAACATAAAAACATAAAGCGCCTTCAGGTTCCGCCAGGCAGCAGAAAGCAACCTTACAGTTATCAGTGAGCTAAAGCTAAAGCTATCGTTAGCACACAGCCGGAGCTTACCACTGCTAATTAGCTGGTTAGCATCAGAGCTAGCCGAGCGTGATCACGCAGGCGCAGCTCGGGCTCATATTCGCCTCAGTCCGTGTTCGTGCTGCTTTACGTATAAAACAAACATTAGTCACGTGTTTACAGAGAGGTTTTTACCTGCGATGCGCCGCTAAAAGACACCAAGAACAAAGCTCGTCAGCTAACAACACAACTGTGCCGCCGCCAGTCCCGGATCACAATGAACCAACGACACTTCCGGTCGTCTCTATTTCCGGTCAGGTTCCTCAGTTTACAGCCGCCTGGAGGTCAGGAGGGAAACAACAGGCACAGGTATTTTCCCCATCTACCAATGGCGACATCTAAGTTCAGCAGGTCGAAGCAGAGTTTAGTCTTTGCGTGTTTCTTCTCACTGACGGTGTTTTACGTCATCAGGCTGCCTTGAGTGTAAACGTCATGAATTATGGGCTGCCTGGATTAGAGGCGGGATTAAGTTTTCCTTCAGCAGGAAACGGAGGGGAAGAAGAAGCCTTTGAGTCACTTTGGCCTCACACAGACAGTCCCACTGTCTCAGCAGGTGAGACGTCCGTTATTGACCTGATGAACGTCTCTCATGTCTTCACACATCCTTCACAGTCACCCTTTCAAAATGAATTGCTGGATTATTCGGAAAAGTCGGACTCAACACTTTGTTTTTGTCTCTGCTCCTTGTGTCTCAGCCTGAAGACCACCAGGGACAGAGCCAGAGTCAGTCCAGGACACGGTCCCAGCGGAGACCTGCAGGACGATGAACCAGGACCTGGACCCCGCGGCAGGCTCGGGTGCTTCAGGTCCTGAAGGGTGTGTGTTCGCGGCCTCTGCTTCAGCTCGCTCAGGGTTTCCTGTGTCGTGCTGATGAAGCTCACCTGAGCGGAAACCCAGTCTGTTCGGTTCTCTCTTTATTTTCTGGATTTTGCTGTTTGTTCTGCGCACTCCCACGAGAACACAGACGGCATCGCGTGGGAGCGGCAGGACAAACAGCAGGTGTGTTTGGACTAAGAGGCCGATTACAGTCGACGGAGGAACCGAAGCCCAACGGCCCGGAAGTGGTTTTCATTGGTCGACTGACAGCTGTGACTGAAAACAATAAGTGAGCGAGCTTTTCTGGATGGATGTTTGTACGAAGCAGGATTTCTGCACATTTGATGCTCTGACCTCACACAGCTCTGAAGACAGCGCCACCTCCACCCGCAGCTGAGATGAAGTGGAGGAGGTGGAGGTCGCACTCAGCAGCTGTAACTGAGAATAAATCCAACGAATCCAAAATCCTTTACGATGCTTTTTAATTTCTGCTTTCTCTGTAGAGGACAGATGTGTCTTTCAGCGCGTCAAACGGCGAGCCTGATGCAAGGCTAACAGTTAGCATACAGTTAGCTGGCTGCATTATTCAGTGAGTTCAGGCTGACGTTAGCGGCTGTGCCACCATCTTTATTAGATTATTGGATAAAACAAAGAGCAGTGTTTTAAAAATGACTGAATGTTGTAAATAATCTCAATCTAGTCATAGAACAGCAGAGTCCACATTGCATTGGGGTCCAGCAGGTGGTTCAGGTTCAGGTGCTGCTGACAAATTTACCGTGAAGTCCTCTGATTGGCTGGTCATCTGGAGGGGGCGGGGTCAGAGGCCTGGGGAGAAGAACATCAGAAAATGTTGCTGCTAATCTGATAAATGCTAACACCAACACGTGGGCCTGTTTCTGAACCAATAAGACGACAGGAACGATTCACGCTGCTCAGCTGTTCTACTGATGTTCTCCCGACAGAACGGTTCTACAGCCCGAGCCGGTTTCCATGGAGTCCAAGTGTCTCCAGTTCCAGTGTGCTGAATCAGCTGTTAGCTCATCCTGTTAGCATTAACTTAAAATCACAGAGCCTCTCAGACTCTTGATCTCCTCAGGAAGTGATGTCACACTGAAAGACGTGGACCTGTCTCTGCTTACCTGTCTCACACTTCCTCCTCCTCCTCCTCTTCGTCCACGTCCAGAGAAGACGGTGGTCAGGCCGTTATGTGCGGGGACATGTCGGAGGGAACGTGTCCTCGAGTCTTTCAGCTCTGACAGGAGCTCGGGACTGGACAGGGACAAACGGGCTGGACACATAAAGACAGACAACAAAGATTCAGCTTGTTTCTACAAACCGCGCCCGGCTCGTTTAATCCGTCACGCTCTATAAAGTGACATCACCATGACGATGCCCAGCTCACCTGGTCTGCTGTCGAAGCACGGAGAAGACGAAGATGAAGAGGATGAGGATGAGGAGAACGGGGTGGGACTGAAAGGGGAGGGCAGAGGGGAGGAAGAGGAGGACGAGGGAGAGGAGACAACACTGGACTCACTGACGTCTCTGTGAGACCGAAATTTGTTCACACACTCTGGAAACAAAGAGACATGGATGAGACAGACAATGGGAGAGACGAGGAGACAAAGACTGATGAGGACAGAATTAGTCCTGGACCCCCAGCAGTCCTCCAGACCTCCAGATGGACACAAAAACACTGCAGATGTGTTCTCTGTGGCTGTCTTACGTCTGTCTGTGGCTGTCTTCTGTCTGTCTGTGACTGTCTTACATCTGTCTGTGGCTGTCTTCTGTCTGTCTGTGGCTGTCTTCTGTCTATCCATGGTTGTCTTATGTCTGTCTGCGGTTATTTCATGTCTGTCTCTGGTTGTCTTACATCTGTCTGTGATCGTCTTCTGTCTTTCTGTGGCTGTCTTGTCTGCAGTCATCTTACGTCTGTCTGTGGCTGTCTTCTGTCTGTCTGTGGCTGTCTTCTGTCTGTCCGTGGTTGTCTTCTGTCTGTCCGTGGTTGTCTTACATCTGTCTGTGATCGTCTTCTGTCTGTCTGTGGCTGTCTTCTGTCTGTCCGTGGTTGTCTTACATCTGTCTGTGATCGTCTTCTGTCTGTCTGTGGCTGTCTTCTGTCTGTCCGTGGTTGTCTTACATCTGTCTGTGGCTGTCTTCTGTCTGTCCGTGGTTGTCTTACATCTGTCTGTGATCGTCTTCTGTCTGTCCGTGGTTGTCTTATGTCTGTCTGTAGTCGTCGTCTGTCTGTCTGCGGTCGTCGTCTGTCTGTCTGTGGTCTTCTGGGGAGGACAGATTTTTCACCTTGTAGAAACTCTGCTTGCAGCTCAGGGCTTTGCAGACTGAGACGAGGACGAGGAGGAGGAGGAGGAGGACGTGATGAGGAGCAGAGGAGCTGGGTTTCCGGTGCAGCTGTCACTGAGGTAGGTGGTGATGATGATGATGAAGGTGGTGATGAAGGCTTCATGACGTCTGTCTGCAGGGGAGGAGCTTTGAAGAGATTTCAGGTGTTAGCAGCAGTCAGAAGGTGTTTGTCTCCTGATGGACGTCAGTCCAGTGTCCCCTCCACGTCCTGAGGGACATATCTGCTCTGTAGCTGCTGAATGCTAAATGTCCACCAGCTCGTCTCTGAGTCTGTGTGCTGCTCAGTCAACATACAAATACTGATTAGAACTACTTTGAGAGCAGTACTCGAGTAAATGTACTCCGACATGTCTGTCCAGAGACCAAAGACACAGTCAATCATTGTCCTCGTGGACATCAATAACCTCCAGTGACAGACGAGGCGGGTCCACATCGCAGAACCCACCTGTGTGTCACCTGATCCAGTCACCTGCCGCTTTCATTTTACAGTGTTTGACCTCTGGGAGACATCACCTGTCCCACTGAAGGGCAGGGAAGCTCCCAGTTCTCCCAGTTCTCCCAGTTTGTACTCACCGACTGGTGTGAAGCTGCAGCTCCTCAGCTCATCTGCGACGTGGTGACAGCTCAGAGACAACTTCCTGTGGCCGGGACAAAGTCTGTGCAGCTCTGTGTGCCTCGCTTTGCCACACACACACTCTGTGTGTGTGTGTGTGTGTGTGTGTGTGTGTGTGTGTGTGTGTGTGTGTGTGTGTGTGTGTTTCAGGGGAAAACGCCATGCAAAACACACACAACTCAAAAGTCCACATTAATTATTAACATGCTTTTAATGAGTGTTGCCATGGATACCAGGAAGGAACTTTACACACACACACACACACCAATCTGATGTTTGGTGATAAATACTCAGATAATATTTGAACTTTGATTCTTCCAGATGACCAATCGTTTCAATCAGCAGTGGATCAAACAGTGACAGGAAGTGATGAGCGACAGGAAGTGATGGCTCTCGCTCGGACTCGTCTGTCACGGTCTTTATGGACGAGGTGGTGAAATGTGTCAGCAGGCGACTGCTGAATGTTCAGAGACACATCAGCAACACTGTGTCCAGAAAATGACCGAGGATGACCTTTGACCTCTGCCCTTTGACCTCTGCCCTTTGACCTCTGCCCTGAGCCCTCAGCATGCTTCATGTTTGTTAAACGTGGAGCCAATGAAACCTCTCTGATAGCGTTCCACTTCATTTGCACTTCTGTCCAAAATATCTTCTTCTGTGGACCCGAGTCAGGAATCCTCTTCACGGCCTCACTGGACAGATGGACGGACGCGTCTCCTCCTTTGTTCTGTCGCAGGTGTTTCTCTGTGGGCTCAGGTAACTGCTGCTCTCAGTGGGACCCTGACTCTTCCTCAGTTTCATCATTTGGTTTTAATTGAGATGAAGAGGGTGACCTGGACAGAGGTGGACCTGGACAGAAGAGGACCTGCACAGAGGTGGACCTGGACAGAAGAGGACCTGCACAGAGGTGGACCTGGACAGAAGAGGACCTGCACAGAGGTGGACCTGGTCCAGCTCCGCTCTGGACTCCTGCTTTGGACTCTTTCTGTCACAGTTTGTGATTGGTCAGAGGTGATGTCACCGTGCACTGCACTGCATGACATCACCACAGGCTCAACCAATGGACGTCAGACAGGAAGTGTGAGGTCACACGTTCCCTCTTCCAGTAGTTTGATTTGTTTGCATGTTCCTCTCCAGACTGCGCCTCTTACTCCACTTTGGTTAGCTTAGCTTAGCTTAGCATAAAGACTGGAGGGCAGACAGCTAGCTGGCTCTGTGCGAAGCTAACAAAGAGCTCCTGACAGCAGCTCTGAAGCTCACTGCTTCACATGTCTGCTGCTTCCATAAGGACAAAGACTGGACAGCAGTTTGTCCAACACGGATGAAACCAGAGACATCTGTGTGTCCGCGAGCCCAGAGGACGCACTGACAGGAAGTCCTGCTCGTATCTCACAGGGACACAAACTCTTCACATCTCACACACACCTTCTGACGACTTCCTCTGCCAGCCAATCGGGACAAAGGACAGGCGTTCATTGGACACGTTGACATGGACGTTTGTGCAGACATTCGTGTCCCTCACGCAGTCAATCTGTGCCTCCAGCGCTGACAGCTAACGTGACTGTAAATGCTAACGAGCTGCTAACGAGCTGCTTTAGGAGCGTCTCAGCCAGGTGTCAGGTGACGTCAGAGTTGCTCCTTTTGCAGGCGGTGTTCTGTTTATTTTGTCCACCACCTGCACAGCAGCCAGCAGCAGAAGCGGTCGTCGTGTTCCAGGTGTTGCACCATGACTCTTCTTCTGGTTTCATTTTATTACACTTTACAAACGATCCAGAAACATGATCACATCATTCAGTAACCTCAGCGCGCTGGAGGCACAGATTGACTGCGTGAGGGACACGAATGTCTGCACAAACGTCCATGTCAACGTGTCCAATGAACGCCTGTCCTTTGTCCCGATTGGCTGGCAGAGGAAGTCGTCAGAAGGTGTGCGATGAGATGTGAAGAGTTTGCGTCCCTGGGAGGTACGAGCGGGACTTCCTGTCAGTGCGTCCTCTGGGCTCGCGGACACACAGATGTCTCTGGTTTCATCCGTGTTGGACAAACTGCTGTTCAGTCTTTGTCCTCATGGAAGCAGCAGACATGTGAAGCAGTGAGCTTCAGAGCTGCTGTCAGGAGCTCTTTGTTAGCTTTGCACAGAGCCACCTAGCTGTCTGCCCTCCAGTCTTTATGCTAAGCTAAGCTAAGCTAACCGGCACCGGCTCTCCTTTAACGGTGCGGCAGCTGGTTTTTCCTCGTGGTTTGTTACAATAAATGTGTGAGGAGACGCCTGCGACACACCGCTAACGCTCGCTGAGCTGATCCACTGAAGGAAACACCAGAAGCCCCACCCACAATCCACACAAGGCATCATGGGAAGTGGAGTAAGAGGCGCAGTCTGGAGAGGAACATGCAAACAAATCAAACTACTGGAAGAGGGAACATGTGACCTCACACTTCCTGTCTGACGTCCATTGGTTGAGCCTGTGGTGATGTCATGCAGTGCAGTGCACGGTGACATCACCTCTGACCAATCACAAACTGTTTCAAGTTGTGTGTATGTGTGTGCGTGTGTGTGCGTGTGTGTGCATATGTGGAGGCCAATAAACTCAGAACAAAGACACAGTCCACAGGTTCGACCCCGTGTGTCTGTCTGTCCATCTAGACACCTCAGAGACCATCACCATCATCGTCATCGTCATCATCATCATCATCATCATCATCACCATCACCATCACCATAGTGACGAGGCGGCAGTTAGAGCGTCCACTTCAGACACCTGTGGAGACACAGAGGACATGTTTGACCTGTCAGCTGTGTGTGTGTGTGTGTGTGTGTGTGTGTACCTGGTCTCTAGTGTGTGTGTGTGTGTGTGTGTGTGTGTGTGTGTGTGTGTGTGTATGTATGTGTGTGTGTGTGTGTGTGTGTGTGTGTGTGTGTGTGTGTGTGTGTGTGTGTGCATGTACCTGGTCTCTCGGTGTGTGTGTGTGTGTGTGTGTACCTGGTCTCTAGTGTGTGTGTGTGTGTGTGTGTGTGTGTGTGTGTGTGTGTGTGTGTACCTGGTCTCTCGGTGTGTGTGTGTGTGTACCTGGTCTCTCGGTGTGTGTGTGTGTGTGTGTGTGTGTGTGTACCTGGTCTCTCGGTGTGTGCACAGACACTTGCTGCTGCAGTAGCGCCCCCCGCAGGTGGTACAGGTGTAGTGGGAGGGGAAACCACAGACGCAGCAGAAGTGACGGGGGGGCAGAGAGGAGGGAGGGGCCACAGCGGACAGGTAGTTAGGTTCAGGCTTCTCCGACAGGTTCTACCAATCAGAGGGCAGAGCGGGAGTCAGCTGACAGCGGACTCTCGTCCAATGAGAGAGCAGGAAAGGAGTGCAGTGTGACCCACCTCCTCCTCCAGCAGCGTGGTGAAGTTCTTCCTGAAACGCTGCTTGAAGTGATCGCCCCTCGTCTTCCTCTTCTTCTTCTCTGGACGCACAGAAACAGAGAAGAAGAGTCATGGGACAGTTAAGACAAACCAGGAGTCCTCCCTGTCTTCTGCCTCCTGTTTGACATCAGGACGGTCGAAGCCCTGTCTCACCTGGTTCTTCTGTCTCACTGAAGGCGGGCAGGCGGGCAGTAGGACCCGGGGGAGGGAGGGAGGACAGAGGGTCGTCCTGGAAACACAAAGCAACAACGTGACAACCTGGCCGAGGTGAAACGGCAGCACTAACGCCATCACGTCTAAACTTCATGCACACCGTCAGCGAGGACAGAAGACAAAGCAGCAGAGACACACCTGGAAGTTGTCCTTCTCCAGAGCCTCCAGCTGTCTGCTGAGTCTCCTCTGCCTGGTGGCTTCATCCAAAACTCTGCGCTGCCCAGCCTCCACCCGAGCTGACGGACACAGACAGACAGACAGACAGACAGACAGACAGACAGACAGACAGGGACAGGCAGAGACAGAGACGTGGTGTTAACATCCGTCCAGTGTGAGCTGGACTCTGAATGCAACCTGAGACTCAAACCAAACTGCATTCTGAAAACTTGTAATTTAACATTTCTCCACACTTTGGTTTGGAGTGAAAACAGTTTACACGTTATGAACTAAACATCAAGTCCAGGGTCCAGGGTCCAGCTCCAGGGTCCAGCTCTAGGGTCCTGCTCTAGGGTCCAGCTCTAGGGTCCTGCTCTAGGGTCCAGCTCAAGGGTCCAGGATCCAGGTGTTTGTTTCAGTCTGAGATGCTGCAGCTACAGCGACATCTGGTGGTGAAAACCTCACATGGCGCCGTTAAATTGCTGTCCGTGTACATGCTGCAGGGCGTGTTGACTGAACACAATCATCCACTGGGGTTTGTCCACTGGTGTTTGTCCACTGGGGTTTGTCCACTGGTGTTTGTCCACTGGTGCTTCTCTCTTTGTGCTGTCTGTCTCACAGAAACGCTTCAGCGGAATATGCTGCTTTTATTGTTTGTTGGTCTTTTTACACTCTTAATGAGTTAGCATCATGCTACACGGCTAACTGCCCTCGTTCACTGGAACACTATCATCTCTCTCTCTCTCTCTCTCTCTCTCTCTCTCTCTCTCTCTCTCTCTCTCTCTCTCTCTCTCTCTCTCTCTCTCTCACACACACACACACACACACACACACACACACGTCGAAATGATCGTACTCTTCTACAGTTATTGATGTGTAACGGAAATAACAAAGACAGCATTGATCGAAGCGCCGTCTCAACTTCACGTTAGTTGATTCGCTCCGGAGCCGCGAACATGAGCAGGCGGACACTCCGTGAACGCATCACTGCGCAGAGGAGCACAGTCACGTTTTAATGTGTAAAACGGTTAAAATGAAGATAGACCCACCGGAACCCTTCTTCTCCAGCACCATCTTGCTTGTTGTCGTCGCACTTCCTCTCTACGGCAGCCGCCGAGGCCCCAACCAAAAGAGGCGAATGCCGACAGATGAGCGTCAGCGCGGAGGGACGTCCAGTTAAAACGTGCGCAGATTCACCAAGTTCACAGTTTAATACAGTTTCATCGTGACACAATGATTCCATTCTTCCTCTCAGCTGATCTCAGGTCGTCTCCTGATGACGTCATTAATTGATCATGATGAGCAGAAGGAAGATGTAACAATAAAGTTTCCAACATGAACTCAATAATCGACCCGCACCTTCATCTTTCCACAGACACACAAATCGAACGCACCCCGTCACAGTGAATCGATTTATTCAAATCTCAAAACTTTATTCGCTCAGTCATTAACAAATAATTTAATGCAGTTTGTACAAAGCCAGAGAAAGTTGACTCCTCGTATCGTCAGGCACGCATGGAGAGAACACTGAAGGCAGCGTGGGGTGGAAACCTCGTAAGTCCAGTTCTTCATCCTCAAACTGACTCAAAACCATTGAAACAGCTAAAAAAGACAGACTGTGAGAGGACAGGGTGCCACACCCCCAGCGAGCGAAGATAAGATCAACTACATGATGGAAACCCAAAAAGGATGTAAAACACTACACAAAGAATAAAACATGACAACAAAAACACCTTTAGTGTTTCCAGGTTTCAGTTTTCAAAGGTCAGAGTGGAGGTTCACCTAAAGACAGACATAAAAACACCTTCACACCTTTTCTCTTCACTTCACACACATTTCGTCACGACGTCATGAGCTGATGTCTCACACACACACACACGTGCACGCACACACACACACACGCGCGCGCGCACACACACACACACACACACACACACACACACACGGAGTGTGTTCTTGCATAGATTCAGGTAGTGTGATTAGATAAGGCAGCACGGTGACAAGAGACTCTTATTTTGAAAAGCCACAGTTGCTTGTGTGAAGTTATAAAATGAAGATAAAGGTTAAATTGAGTCACTCTTATTCTGAAATGTCCCACGATGATCACAGCTCATCATAATGAGCCACAGGTGAAGGTGAGTCAGGTGTGGAAGCAGGTGAGATCAATCATCCAATCAGAAATAAGGCAAACTTAAAAAAACATGACAGTAACGAGATATGTTCTCAATCGATGCATTCAAGGTCATCACGTGTAATCCTCTATGGAGTCCATCTGTCTGTGATGATGAGGTCGACTACAGTTCACACTCACACACACACTCACACACACGTGCACAGAGCATGTCTACGGGTCCACGAAGGACACCATGATGTATCTGGTCCCTTTGGTGGTGGGCAGACCCTCGTGGTAGTGCGTCAGGCGGCCGGGGTGCATGAAGGACCAGCCCTTCCTGGGAGACTCCACCTTACAGTCGTAGCGCAGGAATCTGCAGCCTCCACCCTGACACACACAGGTAGACAGGTAAACACAGTGTGACAGGTGTCTCTCGTGGCAGCACAGGAGTTGTTTCCTGTTTCCACTGTGTGTGTGTGTGTGTGTGTGTGTGTGTGTGTGTGTGTGTGTGTGTGTGTGTGTGTGTGTGTGTGTGTGTGTGTGTGTGTGTGTGTGTGCGCGCGCGCGCGCGCGCGCACCTCGTAGTCGACGCCCTTCCTGTTCAGGGCGATGTTGATGGTGAAGGTGGACGAGTCGTGATGCGGTCGCAGAGACGGCTGCTCGTCAGGACGGTAACGCACCACAAAGTTCATGATGGCCTGGGCCTGCACACACAGAGGACAGTCACCTGAGACGCAAGACAGATGCTGCAGAGACAACAACAACAACAACAACTGAAACTACAACTCCTACGGAACACACACACGTTTTAACTCTGACACCATCAGACTGAGCGGGCACAGCATCTTTATCTTTTTACTTTGGGGGGATTAACATCACCTGTAGCTTAGGACAGGGTCTGGACTGTAGCTGAGGACAGGGTCTGGACTGTACCTTGGGGTAATAGCCAGGATAGAGTTTCTCGGTGACGGGGACGATGTACTCTTTGAGGAATTTGAGCCACTCCTTTTCAAAGCCGATCTGGTTCATGTGGATGTCCACAGTCGGGACGTTTTCATAACCACCGGCCAGACGGTCGTCCTGAAGACAGACACGGAGAGAAGACAAAGCTCACTAAACTCACTTTCCCCGTCTGTCTGTCTGTCTCTCACACACAGGCATCAGCTCACCTTGTTTGTCCCTCCGGACCACTGGCCGTGCTGCTCCATGGTCTCCACCAGGTGATCACACATCTTCTCTGAGAAGGCTGGAAACCAGTAAACATCTGGACAGGGCTGAGAGGGTCCAGATCATTACTGAGCTGCAGACGCTACAAACCTTCACCATTTGGTTGAACACAACAGGCTCATCTGAGACAGGAGGAGACGGGACCTTCTCCGCTCTGCTGTCCCTGTTGCATTGCTCGTTAGCGCAGGTCCTGATTGGTTGGTTGTTTTCTTACCTGCTCCACAAAGCGCTTGTCGTTTTCAAAGATCCTGGAGTAGTTCTCATTGATGTACTTCTCCTTCCAGTCCTGCAGACAGACAGACAGACAGACAGACAGACAGACAGACAGACAGACAGACAGACAGACAGACATTCAGCACGCTGTCAATCACCTGACCGTGTGTCCACGTTCGTGGGTCTGTGTGTCCGTCTCACCACTGGGTTGTCAAAGATCTGCCACATGTCCGGGTGCAGCCTGGACGTGTTGAAGTTGGACGATGCCACCAGACGACCGAACTCATCGCGGTTTGACACGAACATGAAGACCCCCTGTGGGCACACATGCACACACACACACACACACACACACACACACAGACACACACACAGACACACACACACACACACACACACACACACACACACACACACACACACACACACACACACACACACACACACACACACACACACACACACACAGCTGCAGCAGTGTACACAGCCTCACACCTTTGCAGGTGACAGGTGTCAGGTGAGCTGCTGTTCACTGGGTGTTACCTGGTCTCTGATGCTCCTGCAGAACACCATGTCAGAGTCCATCTCCTCGTCCACGTACAGGCTCACCTGGGACAGTTTGGACCGCAGCACGCTGCCTTTGATCAGGTAGGCCTGAGTGATGTATGGGACGTTCCACAGGCCACTGCACACACACACACACACACACACACACACACACACACACACACACACACACACACACACACACACACACACACACAGGTAAATACATTTTTACATTTTCCCCTCACATGTGCTGTGAGAAACTGTTTACAGACAACGCTGACTGTGTGTGTGTGTGTGTGTGTGTGCACGTGCACGTGCACACTCACATCCTCTTCCCCTGGACGATCTCGATGTAGTCTTCAGATCTGGAGTAGTACCCTTCAGGACTCAGCGCGCCCCAGAAGTTACTCCACAGCTTCCCGTGTCTGGACAACATGGGCGCTATGACGGCCCTGAGACACAAGCACAGGTTCAACGACGAGGCGACAAACAGAGGACAGATGGCGGTTTGAGTGCACGCCACACGCTGACAGGTCACATGTGTCAGGGGACAACAGGAAACCTCTGAGGCTGGGCTAACAGACGGGTCCAGGTCTAAGTCCTGGGCGTAAGGTCTCAGAGGAGGGCCAGTGTGTACTGAAGAGACAGTGTGCAACAGTCAGGGTGTGGGACGTTCACACGGGTGCTCGTGTGTTTGTGAGGGCGTAGGGTGACACAGAGGTTCTGCTCAGTACTTGTGGGGGTGTACAACGGAGTACTTTTCAGAGTACACAGGAGGTTCCGTACTTGTTTTCCTCGATCAGTATCCTGAGCGTGTCGGCGTTGGTCAAGGCCACGTCGGAGTCGATGCTGAAGTAGTAATCGCACTCTGGGTCCTTCTTACACGCCTCACTGCACACACACACACACACACACACACACACACACACACACACACACACACACACACACACACACACACACACACACACACACACACACACACACACACACACACACACACACACACACACACACACAGTAGATGAGATCCAGGACGTGCTCAAACTCGACATGATCTACATTCTGAGTGAGACTTCAGGCTCGACAGGGAAGAGAGACGCGACCAATCAGACACTTTCATATCTGACTGATCATGATCTGATTGGCTGCTGTTCTGTTTCACATCACAGTAAAATGGACATTTTTAGTTCTCTGACTGCTGGTTGGACAAAAAGTCCAGAACATCTGACCAGGTACACGTTCTCAAATATGGTTCTACGTTCTCAGAGTGGAAGGTGTTGGCTGAGTTCTCGCTCACTCACACAGCCATGTTCCTGGCCTTGCTCTCCTGCAGGTTCTCCTCTGGTCCCACCAGCCGGGCGTCAGGGAACAGAGCTCTGTGACGCTCCCAGAACCTCTGGATGTGCTGCTCGTGGTACACCACCTGACCACAGGTAGAGTTCAACAGATTAGAGCAGGTCTGTGTTCTGTGTTCTGTGTTCTGTCTGTGTTCTGTCTGTGTTCTGTCCATGTTCCGTGTTCTGTCCGTGTTGCGTCTGTGTCTTACGTTGTTGTGGATGAAGAGGCGGATCCTCGTCGTGGGGTAGTTGAGTGTGGTCAGCCGGTCCAGGAACTCTTCCATGAAGGGAGTGGCGTGTTGGATGAACACGGCGACGTACACCAGAGGCATCTCCTCCTCCTGAACACAAACAATTTCACACACGTTCAGGAGCCTTCAATCAAAGCAGAGCGACAGGTGAGCGTCATCAGGTGAGCGTGCGTACAGGTGCGTCGTTGAAGAACAGCAGGTCGTCGTCGCAGATCCCACAGCCGTTCTCAAAGGTCCACGCCGTGGGCACGTAGTTCCCCAGGTAGTTCAGCTGCAGCTGCAGAGACAGAGACACAGAGACACAGAGACAGGAGTGGGACTGCTGTCCGGTCCGCCTCATGTCAGCGTTAACATCACTGCCACGTCACATGGTGCTGGAGCAAGGCTGTGATTGGCCAGTTACCTTGGTGGGTCCGTTGCCGTGGATAATGACAGGAAGCGTGTCGTAGGCGACGTTCCTCGCTCTGACCTTTGCCCTCTCAAACTTCAAGACGACTTCATCTGACAGAGACAAATTCAGGTCACTCAGACTGTAGAGAGACACACTGGTGTGTGTATGTGCGTGTGTGTGTGTGCGCACGTGCGTGCCTCACCGACGGCTCCGTTCAGGTTTTGGAAGATCCGGGAGCGATGGTCCAGAGTCATGTTGAACTTGGTCTGCAGAGACGAATCAGATCAACATCATTTGTCAGTGGAAACGATGTGCTGACGACCGATCGAACACAATCAGCTTCCTGCTGCTGCTGCTGCTGTTGTTGTTGTTGTTGTGAACAAACTAGTCAGTCAACACGTTACCCTCTGCGTCTTGTCCAGGTAGATTTTGGTGTAGAACAGCTGGTCGTCGTCGTTGTCTTTGTACTTCCACTGCTGGACGATTGTACTGAGATCTGAGGCGAAGCCGATGAACCCTGCACACACACACACACACACACACACACACACACACACACACACACACACACACACACACACACACACACACACACACACACACACACACACACACACACACACACACACACACACACACACACACACACCCTTTGCATGACGTGTATCTCTTGTCGCTTTAATTAGATTTCTGACTGCGGTCTAAGCGTGTCGGTGCTGGTTTGTTGTCGGGTTGACTGACGCCTCAGTGGGCTTTAAAACGCCTCCTGGACCATAAAAGTCAGCCATGATGGATTTTTGGATCATGTGACATCTACAGGTTCAGTTGACAAACATCAAACAGGCCATAAGGCGCTAACGATGGTCCAGCCGTCAGTAATCCGGCTACATGTCTTCAGCCTCCTGACGCCTGCTGAGGGGGCGTCTCCTCATCACTGAAGGCGGCTTAACGCCCGTCCAACTGAACACTGATGGACGACTTCCATCACCGCCCGCAGACGCGTCTTACCTCCTGAGTTGAGGTAGCGTTTCCCAGAATGCACCTCTGGGTATTTGGAGGCCAGTCTCTGGTCGGGCCAGCAGAATCCCTCAGCGGAGAAAACCACTCTGTGACCGAGGCGAGAGAACTTGAAGAGCAGCTCCTCCGGCCCCGACGCGAAGATCACGTCGTAACTGCAGAGAAGTCAGCCAGGAGACGGGTCGTAAGTAGGACAGACGAACAAAGACAAGCAGAGACAAAAGACAGACACAAGGAGAAATCTGAGAAGTGAGGACAGCTGACGTAACACACACACACACACACACACACACACACACACACACACACACACACACACACACACACACACACACACACACACACACACAAACACACAGGTGGGTGTTACCTGTCCACAAACATGATGACCATGTCCTTCTTGTCAGAGTGTTTGAGCAGCTCCTTCTTCAACCATCTGACCTTCTGACCTCCACCCACAGTCCGAGCCACGTCGCCCCCCTTCCACTCCTCCCCCAGACCCAGGACCTGTACACACACCACCACCATCATCATCATCATCATCATCATCATCATCGCCATCATCATCATCATCATCATCATCATCATCGCCATCATCATCATCATCATCATCATCATCATCATCAGCATCAGCAGGTTCCAGGTCAAGATGACATGACAGACAAACCTCTGTGTGTGTGTGTGTGTGTGTGTGTGTGTGTGTGTGTGTGTGTGTGTTACCTTCACAGTGTAGTTGAACTCTCGGGCCGTCCTCATGAAGCGGTTGAAGCCATCTGTCTCCTCTGTTGCCGCAGTGATCACCAGCAGATTCTCTACACACACACACACACACACACACACACACACACACACACACACACACACACACACACACACACACACACACACACAGGTGAGGTGATCGGTGATTAAAGGTCAAGCTGCTTTTTCTGAAAGTACTGACCAAAATACACTTAAAGTTCCAGAAGTAAAAGTACTCATGATGCAGAACGGTGAAGTAACAGAGTACAAACATCCCAGTGAAGTAACAGAGAGTATAAATACTCCAAACTGTCCCCTCCCTCCCTGCAGGCTTTCGAGGAATCTGGTGAGAGTGAAATTCCTCAGAAATACCTCAGAGAGGTTAAAGAGGGGAGGAGGAGGAGGAGGAGGGGGAGGAGGAGGAGGGGGAGGAGGGGGGAAAGGCACAGACCCCTCCTTGTCCTGTGTTTGTCCAGGTGTCCTCCAGCCTGCGGACATGTGTCTAAAGCCAGCTGTCCAGAGGTAACTCTCACTCATCAGCCGGCGCTCTGCAAGGCGCATCATGACGCGTTTAAGGCCCGCAGGACTTACCATCGACACGAGTCTCAGGGTCCTGTCCCACAGCCAGGCGTGACTGTTTCAGTCGGCCAATGGCTGCTGGTTATTTTTACCTCCACTGATGACAAGACGGAGGACATAAAAATGGAATAAAGACGAAGAGCCGACGTCTCAGTAATGAAGACAACACTGTTTACAGAGCTGCTTTACACACACACACACACACACACACAGCTGTCCACACACTCTCTCTCTCTCACACACACACACACACACACAGCTGTCCACACACTCTCTCTCTCTCACACACACACACACACACACACACACACACACACACGCCGCTCCATGTCACACACCGGAAATGACGCTGACTGCATGTTTCTGAACGTTCAGTCTTCGTGAGACTGATCTGAAGTCAGTTTAATGTCACATGTTCTCACTTCTCTCTGTTTGATTCAGTGACTTTCACAGACTGAAGACTTTCCACATGTCCTCCACGCACCACTGAGGACACAGGGACATGGAAGCAGATCGTTTCCTCCAGAAACAAGACAAACTGGGTTTAACTGGTCGCTGTCAGCATCCACACCAAACACACTGGAGACGAATGGACATGACGTTTGGTGTGAATGAAATGAGACACACTCAGATGGTCGGTGGACTGGAGACGGGACACGGAGGTCTGGAAGGTTCCTTCAGGGCTGCTGATGTGGACTGACAGTGCCACAGATGTGCTGTTCACCTTTACCTTCAGACCACACTGAACCAGACCAGGACGTCCTCACAGGAACCCCAAAGCCTCCTCCGGCATGATGGCTCAGAAGCGACCGCTCCAGCACTCGGTGTTACGGTTTATTTAGCTACCACGGCGACGCAAACCGAAGCCATTTCAATGACAAATACCACAGTAAACGTTAGCCAGTGCTGAATGGCGGCCAATTAGCCTGCAGGCTAAAGTTGGAGGGGTCTAATGTTTGGGTCAGGACGGGTATAACTTCAGAAACTCTCAGTCAGCGTTAACTCCTGAATACATGCCGCAGCTGAACCCGTTCAAAACACGTAAAAGTGAATAACTGTGTAATTAGCAACAGTCAGCTACGCGAGCCGGAGCCAGGCAGCTCCAGCGGGGCAGGGCGGTCCGCCTGGCCGGGCAGGGGACCCTCCGGAGCGGCCTTACCTGGAGAGATCCTCCGCTGTTCGGCAGACACGAAGCTCAGGAGGAAAGCGAGAGCAAGCAGGCAGAAAAGACGACGGGAAGACATGTCTGCTGTGTAAATTCCCGTTAACGGCTCTGTTCAGACTGTAAACCGTCACTTTATTCCTCTATTTCCCTCCTCTCTTCTTCACTCCATCAGCTTTCCTATTTGCCTCTCGCACTGCTTGCAAATCTCGCGATAAGCCTCATTCCCAACTTGTGGAAAGATGTCAACAGAAACCAGAAAAAAACTTCCCTCTTGTTCGTCAACTGTCAGCCAATGAGAAGCACAACTGTCGAATGACGGGGTCACTGAGCAATGGACGCGCCGAAGCAGCTGGCCACGAGCCAATCAGAGGAGGACAAATGGAAAGGAGTGGGCGGTGACTTTTTTTTCCCTCTTTTTGTGGCCTGAAGCTCCAGAAAGTTCGCGAAAATGAAGAAAGTGAATCTGTGCCACGTCTGAAGCATTCCTGAGAGAGCGAGAGACATAGAAGAGACATAGACATGAAGGGAGAGAGAGAGAGACAGAGACAGTATGAAGAGAGAGAGAGACATAGAGACAGTATGAAGGGAGAGAGAGAGAGAGAGAGAGAGAGAGAGAGTATGAAGAGAGAGAGACAGAGACAGTATGAAGGGAGACAGAGACAGTGAGAGACAGAGACAGTATGAAGAGAGACAGACAGTATGAAGGGAGACAGAGACAGACATTGATCAAAGCATGAAGAATAGAAAACGGTAACGCAGAAAACTGCCGCATTTTTTGGCTTTCAGTCAAAACTGTTTTTCTAATATTTAAATTTCATCACAGTTCTTCACAGTGTGGACAGGTAGGAAGACAGGTAGTCAAATCTTATGATACAAATACGAAAGGACAAGACAAAATAAATAACTTTTGAGCAACAAAATAAACGGCATACAAATAAAAAAAGTCAAATCAAATCAAAAAATCAAATCAAATCCAAATTTTAAAAAGCAATTTATCAATGAATATGAGTAAATATGGTCAGCACGCGCTTCATTTTAATCGGCTGCAAACGCCACGTCACAGCGGAAGTGAAGTCTCGGGCACGTCCCGCCCCTTGTCGCTTGTTGCCATAGTTACAGGACAACGGGACCTATGGGTTGAAGCCGTGAAGACAGCAGATGATGGAGAGACCGACGTACTTCACTCCCGCCGAGGTGGCCGCTCATAACACCGCTGCCGACCTGTGGGTGTCGTTCCTGGGCAAAGTGTGTGACCTGACCCCGCTGATGAAGCGGTACAAAGGTGAGTGGCCAGCAGGTGAGGGACGGACGGCGGGTCACTGACGACAGGAACGTGTCCCCTGTGACTGCTGTCCTCCTTTGTCTGACCTCATCAGATTATTGTGACTCATCGTGCGTGTCAGAGCAGGATTGTACTGTTTTGGTTCTGGATGATGATTTTCTCCATGAAGCCAAAGTGACACCTTCACCTTCACGTCACGTCACGTCACGCACGTCATGTTCGATGAACTCTGCACGAGTTTTGAGTGTAAAGTAACAAGTAACTAAAGATAGATGTGGTGGAGCAGAAGTTGAAAGTGTCATGAAAATAAATAATGAAGTACAAGTACCTCAAATTTGTACTGAAGTACAGTATGTGAGTAAATGTACTGAGTGAGCTTCCAGCAGTGGAAACGCACCCTGCTTCAGAGAAAGTCGCCTTTAAAGACGAGCACGGTGAGCCGAGAGGAAAGTGACTGCGAAGGTTTGCTCCTTTATTTTATTTCACTATTTGATGCCGTCAATCAGTTGATCAGCATCCAATCCTGTGCTTTAACTGGTGGTGGGCGGGGCTACCGGCTTTGAAATCGAAAATAAGGTGCAGAGAAGCGATTGGACAAACGTCTTCTGTGTACACAGAAATGTTGAGCAGGTGTTTGCGTGCAGGTGACGCTCTCCTGCTGCCCATCATGGAGTGTGCGGGACAGGACATCAGCAGCTGGTTTGACCCTGAAACCAAAGACGTGAGCGCCGATCACACCAGCCAACCAATCAGTGAGCAGCTGTCAGCTCCGCTCCTGGTTTACCTGCAGCGTGTCCTCTGTCCTCAGGTCCGGAAATACATGGATCCACTGACGAACTGTGTGAGGTACTACACCCCCAGGGGGCGCTTCCTGCACGTCCCCCCTGCCGGCCCGCGCTCCGACTGGGCCAGCGACATCGGCCGGCCCTGGTGGAAGGACGAAGACTACGAGGTGGGACATCTGTCCGCGAGACCCAGGTGGATACGAGTCATCAACACGCTGACGTCACAGGAGCAACTGCTGCAGGTGAGCAGTCCACGCACACCTCACCTGCTCGCTGTACGCTACACCTGTAGCTCTGCCCACCAGGAAAACGTTCCATCAGATCGTATTTAAAGGCCCTTCAGTCCATCAGGAAGTGATTCAGAATGAAGGAGACGCCAGCTAAAGCTAAGCTAGCACGGCTTCACCTGCCAGTCAGGCTCCCCTTCACAATAAAAGTCAGGGGTTAGGGTTCGGGTGGTGGTGCTCTGCAGGGCTGCGCTCAGCCAGCGTCATGGCGGTCAGGTCGGCGTGTGCGCTCATGTCCGTGAACAGATCTGAGACGTGTGGATGCTCCTGAATGTCCCTCTGACTGTCCTCTGCCTCAGAGGGGACGCTGAGCCGGGGATGATGGACTCTGTGCTGCTCTTCCTCAGGTGTGCTCAGAGGAGACGCTGGCTGACATCCGCCAGCGTTACCTGCGCTACAACTCTCACGCCTGCAGCTACACCTGGAAGCACGACGGAGCGAGCCTGGACATGAGCAGGACGCTCAGCGAGAACGACGTCCCCGACGACCACCGCGAGCTCCAGCAGCTGCGCCTGGACCCCGACCTCTTCACCCCCGCCCTCCTCCTCCACTTCAACGATGACCTCAGCGAGGGGTGACCTCTGACCTCATGGAGGGCGGCGCCCTCATGTGATGATCACATGAGATGATTAGAAGGAACGTTTGATTGGTACTGTCAGAGCAGTGTTAAAATAAGATAAGATAAGACTTATTGATCCTCCTTCAGTGGATTTAAATTAAAACTGATTTGAAAGTTTGTCCAACAAACGAGTTTTTCCTTCCAATCAAACGCTTTGATTGATCGGTGTGCAGCTGATCATTGATTGATTAGTGATCATTGATTGATCAGTGTGCAGCTGATCATTGACTGATCAGTGTGCAGCTGATCATTGATTGATCGGTGTGTGTAGCTGATCATTGATTGATCGGTGTGTAGCTGATCATTGATTGATCGGTGTGTGCAGCTGATCATTGATCGGTGTGTAGCTGATCATTAATTGATCGGTGTGTGCAGCTGATCATTGACTGATCAGTGTGTAGCTGATCATTGATTGATCAGTGTGCAGCTGATCATTGATTGATCGGTGTGTAGCTGATCATTAATTGATCCGTGTGTGCAGCTGATCATTGACTGATCAGTGTGCAGCTGATCATTGACTGATCGGTGCGTGCAGCTGATCATTGACTGATCGGTGCGTGTAGCTGATCATTGATTGATCGGTGTGTAGCTGATCATTGACTGATCGGTGCGTGCAGCTGATCATTGACTGATCGGTGTGTAGCTGATCATTGACTGATCGGTGCGTGCAGCTGATCATTGACTGATCGGTGTGTGTAGCTGATCATTGACTGATCGGTGCGTGCAGCTGATCATTGACTGATCGGTGTGTAGCTGATCATTGATTGATCGGTGTGTGCAGCTGATCATTAACTGATCAGTGTGTAGCTGATCATTGATTGATCAGTGTGTAGCTGATCATTGACTGATCGGTGCGTGCAGCTGATCATTGACTGATCGGTGCGTGTAGCTGATCATTGATTGATCGGTGTGTAGCTGATCATTGACTGATCGGTGCGTGCAGCTGATCATTGACTGATCAGTGTGTAGCTGATCATTGACTGATCGGTGCGTGCAGCTGATCATTGACTGATCGGTGCGTGCAGCTGATCATTGACTGATCGGTGTGTAGCTGATCATTGATTGATCGGTGTGTAGCTGATCATTGATTGATCGGTGCGTGCAGCTGATCATTGATTGATTGGTGTGTGCAGCTGATCATTGACTGATCAGTGTGTAGCTGATCATTGATTGATCAGTGTGCAGCTGATCATTGACTGATCGGTGTGTGCAGCTGATCATTGACTGATCAGTGTGTAGCTGATCATTGACTGATCAGTGTGTAGCTGATCATTGATTGATCAGTGTGCAGCTGATCATTGACTGATCGGTGCGTGCAGCTGATCATTGACTGATCGGTGTGCAGCTGATCATTGATTGACCAGCTTTCATTTTAACATTCAGACCTGGATCTCAGAGGCCGTCAGCCTCAGCTGGACTTTGTGTGTACTGCTAATTAGCGTTAGCATGCTAACACGATAAACTCAGGTGAACATTGTACCTGTTCAGCAGGACAGGGGACTTGCATGTGTCTCCAGCTGTTGTGGAGTCGTACGGTGTGTGTTTTCTACAGCCTTCAGTGTATCGGGGATCTGTGTGACGTCTGAGCAGTGTCCTCAAGTGATGTCACTTGAGTCAGCGTGGGCTGAAGACGACCACTCTAAATCAGTCCTATCAGATAGCGTTTTCAGTGTGAGCACGTTAGCATGCACACATTAGCATTAGCCTCACGGTGCTGACAGACATACAGACACTCCTCAGACACACCCAGCACACGTCCATCTTCACGTGGACGTGTGTGAGGACATGAGACTCGCTGTGTGGTAACGGCTCTTTCCTCGTACACAGTTTGAACCTGGATCCATTTGAGGAAGTCTCACAGGAAAACCGTTTCCTTTCCGGAAAAATCTGTCAGAATAAAAGGGAAGTTCTGAGCGTGACTTCTGTCAACGTTGGGGTTTTTCTCTGGAGACAGAACGAGGACAGAGATGTTATGAAATCCAGTCGCACATCTGAAGTGATGACTGGACAGTTAGTGGACAGTTAGGGGACCAATGAGAGGAGGCCGGAAACCAGAGCCTTTCTAGTCCCCGGAGACGTTTGACTGAAGACACCCTTCACTCCTCTGGACCGCTGCTGCAGAGACGTGAACAAGGTGAGACACTTTGTTGTTTGGGGACGCCTTCGTCTTCATCAAAGGACAGAAGACATCGACGTGATGACAGACTACCACTATGAGAAAGAGCAAGACAGCAGCGCTCTGTGGATCAAAGGTATCTGTCTGTCTGTCTCTCTGTCTGTCCATCCGTCCATCTGCCTGCCTGTCTGTCCATCTGCCAGTCTGTCTGTCCGTCTGTCTCTGTCCGTCTGTCCATCTGTCTGTCTGTCAGAACACACTGACAGGAAGACTTTACTCATACACCAGCAGTTTAAATACTTCAAGTGCTTCAAGTACATTTAGCTGGTAATCCTTTGAAGTCAGGGGGGCTGAAGACACTTTTTGTGTCTTCTGTTGAGTCAAACTGTTCTGTCTGCTGAGAAGACCATAAAAACAGACAGCATGTCTGTCCTGACAGTGACATGACAGAGTGATGAACTGTCTGTCTGTCTGTCTGTCTGTCTGTCTGTCTGTCTGTCTGTCTGTGTGTCTCTGTCAGACCGTCCTCCTGTCTCTCTCTCTGGAGTCTCCAGGTTCAGACGTTGGTTGTTTCCTGCACTGACAGCAACAGTCATCCTGATTGTGATCATAGCACTGGGAGCCAGCAGTGAGTGACACACACACACACACACACACACACACACACACACACACACACACACACACACACACACACACACACACACACAGAATCAATCATCAATAATCAAAGAGTTCACTGACAGCAGCTTCATGTCGTCACATCCTTCATCCACTCATGTGTTCACCTTTCACACCCAATCATGATGCTCTCACCTGTTCACCTGTGGAACCTTCAAACAGGTGTGTGTGTGTGTGCGTGTGTGCGTGTGTGTGTGTGTGTGTGTGTGTGTGTGTGTGTGTGTGTGTGTGTGTGATCAGACATGAAGACATCAAATCGTCTGTGGTCTGTGGAGCAGAGTGTTTCCAACCTGAGCAACATCATCCAATCACTGAACGCCTCACTGCAGCGTGCTCAAGGTAACACTGGACGTGGTGTGCTGTGTGTGTGTGTGTGTGTGTGTGTGTGTCTGTGTGAGTTGATGCGCTGAAAGTAGTCGAGGCGTCGGCGGACGTGTGTCCTCACACAGCTGATGAAGATGTCCACAGTGAGTGTCTCTGGTGTATGACATCATCACGGAGACGTGCTTCCTGTCCCTCCAGAAGCAGCTGAAGACGCTGAGCGGCTGAGGACTGCAGTGGAGGACAACAAGCGGCAGCTCGTCTCAGGTGTGTCCTCTGCTCCTGCTCACAGTACTGCCTGCAGGGAGTACTTCACAGTACTTCACAGTACTCCACATACTTTTACTGAGTAACGTTTCCAGTGCAGGACCTCTGCTTTGTCACAGTACACAGAGTATTTCTGCCACCTGGACGCAGTACTTTTACTGCAGTAAAGGACGTGAGTTCTTCCTCCACCACTGGACACATACATCAGACAGGACAGTGTCTGTCCACGTCCACAGTGACTGTCTCATTCCCCTCTGATTGATCATGGCGATCGCGTGTGTGTGTGTGTGTGTGTGTGTGTGTGTGTGTGTGTGTGTGTGTGTGTGTGTGTGTGTGTGTGTGTGTGTGTTCAGTGTCCCAGGCTCTGGAGCAGCTGTCCATCGTGGACTCTCTCAGCAGAAGCGTCGCTGCTCTCAAATGTTCCCTCGAACGCATCATCAACAACAGTAAAGTGACACACGGACACAAGGACATGTATTTAAAGGACACGTCCACAGACAGATCCTCACAGCGGTACCTGTCTGTCTCCCTGTTTCTCTGTCTCCCTGGCCATCTGTCTCCCTGGCCGTCTGTCTCTGTCTCTCTGGCTGTCTGTCTTCCTGTTTCTCTGTCTCTCTGGCTGTCTGTCTCCCTGTTTCTCTGTCTCTCTGGCCGTCTGTCTCTCTGACCGTCTGTCTCTCAGGCTCGGTGGCTGACCGTTGTTGTCCTTTGGGTTGGGAGCAGTTTGACGTCAGCTGTTACTTCTTCAGCAGTTTGTCTCTGTCCTGGAACGAGTCCAGAGTCTGGTGTGACAGACAGGAAGCCCACCTGCTCATCCTCCACACTGACAAGGCTTGGGTGAGACAGCCTGTCCCTCTCTCTGTCTGTCTCATCATCATGTCTTGCTGCTCTTGTTGAGCTCACCTGTCGGCTGTTCGTCAGGATCCTGATCAGCTTCGGTTGATTCCTGTCTCTCTGGTCGTTGTCCGTGGGGACTCAGAGAGACAGCCTGTCTGTCTGTCTCTCTGCCTGTCTCTCTGTCTGTCTCTCTGCCTGTCTCTCTGCCTGCGTCATTGTTGTGTTGTCCACGGAGACCCTGAAGCTTTCACCGGCTCACGCTCTGGTCCTGGCTCTTCGCTGAGCGTTGATAAAGCTGCTGATGAAGACGTCCTCCTGAAACACAGGGGGACACCTCAACCGGTGTTTGACGAGCCGTCTGTCCGTCCTCCAGGACTTTGTGACGCGTCGTACGGGTGCGGAGTTGTTCTGGGTGGGTCTGTCAGATTGGAGGACTGGCCGGTGGGAGTGGGTCAACCACACGCCGTACACCGTGGAGCGCAGGTAGACCTGACGGCGCTGTCGGACTCTCGGTCATCTCTTCTGACCGCTGGTCCTCTCGGTCAACGCTGTCTTTGTGCTGCGTCCAGGCGCTGGGTACCCGGTCAGCCCGACAACTGGGCCCACCACGGCCTGGGTCCGGGGACGGAAGACTGCGCCCACCTGAACCAGAGCGGACGCCTCAACGACCTGCACTGCTCCACCAGGATGCGCTACATCTGCCAGAAGCACAGCGTGCACGTGTGAACGGCAGCTCCTCCGTCACGACTCACGCCGCCGTCGGCTCCCATCCGCTCCGGTCCTGGTTTGATGTCGCTGTTGTTCTGATGTGTGCTTTTATGAAATGACGCTTCAGCTCTCAGTGCTCACGCTAACATCTTTCCACGTAAAAGCTACAATGTGTGAGATCCGAATTTCCGTTTAAAACCTTCAAACATTGAAGTCATCAGCAGAGCGTGAAGGAGGATCTGTTGTCTGAACTGTGTTGCAGAGGTATCTGCTGAGGTTAGCATGCTAACCGGCGAGCTGCAGTCCGCTCAGGGTCTTCAGCTAATCGAGCCGCTAGCTGCACAGCTAACTGAGCTAGCGACAGCAAAGTTTTACACACTGTTCCTTAAATGTCAACTCGCAGTTCAGCTGGTTTCAGTGCTCTGTGCTGACGCTCCATCTGCCTTCAGCTGACGCCGAATGTCTCTCAGCCTCCACACTTCACACGTCCAGTCCTTTCAGGCCTGTAAACTCCAGCTGGGCTCAGGACACTCCTCACCTTCACAGTCACTCCTCTCTGCACATTTTCACTAGTTCAAATGCTTTTCGTTCTTTAGTAGTACTTTGGTAGTATTTTAGTAGTCTTTAGTACTCTTTGCTCACCACTGACACTTCAACTGCTTTCTGTGCTTCAGCTGAACTTTTCACTCTTTCATCACTTCTGACAAAAACTGGAATTTCCCTTTGTGGGACTAATAAAGGAATATTGAATTGAACTGAAGTTAACTTTTACTT
>NC_092078.1:467500-472500 GCF_039877785.1 Chaetodon trifascialis | reverse complement strand
CCTCTGGGTTGGGACCTTTTCGGCTCCAGTTGTTATTTTTTCAGCAGGACACCTCTGGCGTGGGACGATGCCAGAGACTGGTGCAACGGACATGAATCACACCTGGTCATACTGAACACTGATGAGGAGTGGGTGAGACAGCCTGTCCGTCTGTCCAGAATCCTAGATCTGATCGTAGAGTCCACAGCAGAGGACCCAGAGTCGATCCCTGAGAGACACCCTGATCTGAGATCGATCTGACTGTCTCTGTCTGTCTGTGTCTCTGCTTCAGGACTTCGTGAACCGTCACGCCACGGGCGCCTTCTTCTGGGTGGGTCTGACTGATGAGAGGACGGGGAAGTGGGAGTGGGTCAACCAGACGCCATACGTCATGAACCGGAGGTGGGCTGTCCCGCTGTCTGCTGAGGTTCTGTCCTTCGTAGAGACAGCACACATTTCTTTTCCTTCAGACTTTAAGACGGACTCAGGCTGAGAAGACGACGTTGACAGTGCTGCACAGGTTGGACAGACAGAGTAAAGTGGGGAGGGAGAGCTTATTGTCCCAAGGGGACACAATGTGTGACGTATGTGTAAATATAATGAGTGGGCACCCAACCCAACGTTAGCTCAGTATAAACAGCTAATTACAGGACGCGTCCTCGGAAAGGACAGGTGTACCGAGGTCCTCTGAGGTCTTCTGAGAGGCCGCCTTCACCGTGTGTCTGTGTGCTTGCAGGCGGTGGAGACCCGGGCAGCCCGACAGCTGGACCGCCCACGGTCTCGGTCCCGGAGACGAAGACTGCGCTCATCTTCACAGCGACGGACGCCTCAACGACCTGCACTGCTCCACCATGATACGCTACATCTGCCAGAGACACAGCCAGCGCAGCTGAAGGCACCGCCTCCGCCCGGGCTCCGCCCACCCGCCGCTCGCCTCACACAGGTGCTCTCACCTGCTGTGACTGTCACCTAGCAACCATTAAATACTCATTTGATCCCGACACATCAGGCTGGTCTGTTTCTGTGTCCACGTCAGTCCAGGCAGGCTGATGACATCATCACTGCTGGCCAATGACGGCTGATCTGTGCTGTGTAGCTAACCGTTAAGTCGAGGGTCAGAGGATCAGAGCTCGTGATTGGATGAATAATGTGGTACCTGAGTGATGTCAGTGCTATCTGTCCCCGCAGAGGCTCTGTGTCCTCCTGTCTGTCTCAGAAACTACAGCGAGCAGCTGTTTGACGACGCTTTTAAACATGAAAGTTTTTAAAGGTTTACCTCTTCAGCAGGAGCCAATGAGCTTTGAGCTGAGAGCCACAGACAGGAAGTGAGACGCGCTGACACGTTATTGACGATCAGACAAACATGATCCATGATTAGCAGTCACCAACATGTATCCTGTTCAACAGCAGAAATACTTCGACACGTCCAGAAATAACAATCAGGCTTAAACGTGTTCAGATCAATAAGTTACTCATTTATTTACAAAACTCCCATCAGGCATCACTGCGAGTGAGTGTGTGTGTGTGTGTGTGTGTGTGTGTGTGTGTGTGTGTGTGTCAGTCAGTCAGGTGAAATGCTCGGCTCAGGATGAGTTCAGTTGTGGCTCCGCCCATATGGCACGCCTCCAAGACACACACCAGCCTCTGATTGGCCAGCTGTGCCGCCATGTTGATGAGGTCAGCTGAGAGACAGACAGACAGAGAGACAGACACAGAGACAGAGAGACAGAGACAGAGACAGAGACAGAGACAGAGACAGAGACATCATTCTTCTTTTGTCATCAAAACTAAATCAGCAGTGTGTGTGCGTGTGTGTGGCCTGACCTGGTGAAGGTGGAGGAGCGTGTGAGGAGAAGGCTCCGTGTGACAGGATGGAGGTCCAGGTGTTGGAGTGTTGGAGGGGTGGAGGAGCAGAGGATGAAGAGGATGAGGAGGAGTGTGGGAGGAAGAGGGCGTCCAGCGACAGGCCGTCGGACAGCGCTGCAGACAGGTGCTCAGTGAGACGCTGACGTGGACGAACGTGAGCATGTGATCCAGGTATTAGACCGTACCTGTCAGCCTCAGGGCGTAGTGGTCCTCCAGGGCGAAGTCAAACCTTCTGTCAGCGGTCGCCCTCCCCCCCATCGCCACGGCGACCGCCTGCTCTTCCCTGCGGGCGTGGTCGTAACGCATTGGCAGCGTCTCCACGGCGACCGGCGGAAAGGCCGGGAGGAGGGGGGCGGTGACGAAGGACGAGGAGTCTTCATCATCATCGTCATCGACGTCTTCATCAGCGTTTGTGTTTTCAAGAAACTCCATCGAGGCTTCAAACAGAATGACTGCACACAAGATTCATCTTCATCATCATCATCATCATCATATTCATCATCATCACCATCATATGTTTCATCATCATCATCACCACCATCATATTCTTCATCATCATCATCATCACCATCATATCCTTCATCATCATCATCATCACCATCATATCCTTCATCATCATCATCTTCATCACCATCATCTTCATCATCAACACCTGTCACACCACTCAGTGTGGACAGACTCAGTGTGGACAGACTCTGGGTGGACACTGTTCAGGCTATTGCTCCGCCCTCAGACTGATCACTGATTGGCTGCTCTGCCCTCCCCTCCAGTGATTGGCTGAACTCTGCAGCTCTGTTCTGGGTTTGTTAGCTTCATGCTAGCTCCTTAGCCGCAGGTGCGCACGCTGAGATTCTAACCAATCGCTGAGCCTCCACCGCAGCGACAGCACGGAGACAGGTCAGACTCTGTCCTCACCTGTCGGGTTGTTGTCTTCTGGCTGTAAGGTGACCCACGGATGTCTGCGGAGACAGAGGACAGGTGAGCTTTTAGAGGGACGGGGCAGCATTCACTTCAGCCCTCTGACGCCTCATTGGACGCCTCCCGATGGCTCTGATTGGCCAGAGCCCAGGCTGTGAGACCACACAGGGTGCTCATTTGGACATCCCGTGCTTTCAGCGGCTGGACGAGGTTTAGCCAATCAGACGCGTTGATTTGTTACTAGGCAACAAGCTTATTATCCAAACTCATACGATTGATCAAATATCTCTCGTGATCGATAACACTGAAGCGATCAGGACGGAGACTTCTGCCGCAGGAAGTGAGCGTGCTGTCCTTTGTCTCACCTCTTGTTTGGAGTGTCCCCCGGCAGCAGTCGCTTCCTCTTCCTCGTCCTCATCCTCCACGCCGTCCTGGTGGGACACACAGTGCGGTGGTGAGGTGACGCTCTGAAAACTGCAGCGTGATGTCATTCACGCTCACGTCTCACCTGTGGGCCAGAGGGCGGGGCGTCAGCTGACTGACAGCTGAGGACGGAGACGCAGACGAGGACGGAGGAAGTCTGAACGAGCGAGGGGTGGAGGAGGAGGAGGAGAGGGAGGGGGAGGGAGACGGGCGAGGGGAGGATGAGGAGGGAGAGAGAGACGAAGCTCGGTCTGTCCAGCACAGACAGCGGTCCTCCTGAGAGAGACAAGAGACAAGTCAGAGTGCAGTCGTCATCTCAGTGGACAGCTTTGAAGACTACGATACCCATGAGCCTCGGCGTCTCTGTCACACAGAGGGAGCCTCAGAGGAGGTGACCTGAAACAGAACGGCGGACAAGTTCACCCGAAACTGACTGAGAGACAACAGTGAGGCTACAGGGTGTCTTCAGGCTGTCTTCTGACGTCCTCGTCTTCAGCCTCCACTTGATGAGACAGAAGCTGTGATTGGCTGTCTCCACAGAGATGGAATCAAAGCTTTTCTGTCCTTTTTGTGTCCTTTGGCTTCCTGTGGATAGACCACCTGAGGGCAGGGACACCTGAAGGGTAGGGACACCTGAAGGGCAGGGACATCTGAAGGGTAGGGACACCTGAAGGGTAGGGACATCTGAGGGCAGGGACACCTGAAGGGCAGGGACACCTGAAGGGCAGGGACATCTGAGGGCAGGGACACCTGAGGGTAGGGACACCTGAAGGGCAGGGACACCTGAGGGCAGGGACACCTGAAGGGCAGGGACATCTGAGGGCAGGGACACCTGAAGGGCAGGGACACCTGAAGGGCAGGGACATCTGAGGGCAGGGACACCTGAAGGGCAGGGACACCTGAGGGTAGGGACACCTGAAGGGCAGGGACACCTGAGGGCAGGGACACCTGAAGGGCAGGGACATCTGAGGGCAGGGACACCTGAGGGTAGGGACACCTGAAGGGCAGGGACACCTGAGGGCAGGGACATCTGAGGGCAGGGACACCTGAAGGGCAGGGACACCTGAAGGGCAGGGACATCTGAGGGCAGGGACATCTGAGGGCAGGGACACCTGAAGGGCAGGGACACCTGAAGGGCAGGGACATCTGAGGGCAGGGACACCTGAAGGGCAGGGACACCTGAAGGGCAGGGACATCTGAGGGCAGGGACACCTGAAGGGCAGGGACACCTGAAGGGCAGGGACATCTGAGGGCAGGGACACCTGAAGGGCGTCCTGGCTGATTCTGATGTGAGAAATGAGAAATGTCTGTGGGACATTTCACAGTGCTCTGGGGGGACAAAGCCATCTACCTGAGGGCCCAAATTGACTGTCCATCTCTGTCTTCAGTCCAAACATGCAGGAGTGTGTGTGTGTGTGTGTGTGTGTGTGTGTGTGTGTGTGTGTGTGTGTGTGTGTGTGTGTGTGCGTGTACCTCTCCTCTGCGGCTGTATGTAACTCTGGTAACAGTTGCCTGGATACAGAAGGTGCGTCGCTCCCGGTAACAGAGCTTCTCCAACTCCCTCTGAAGCTCCGCCCCTTGCAGGAAACCTGGCTCACCTGTACACACAGGCACACACAGGTACACACAGGTAAACACAGGTACACTCAGGCACACACAGGTACACACAGGTAAACACAGGTACACTCAGGCACACACAGGTACACACAGGTACACTCAGGCACACACAGGTACACACAGGTACACTCAGGTACACTCAGGCACACACAGGCACACACAGGTACACACAGGTACACTCAGGCACACACAGGCAC
>NC_092078.1:437500-462500 GCF_039877785.1 Chaetodon trifascialis | reverse complement strand
GGCGGCCTTAAATCGTGGATTTTTGAACGGAGTCTGGCTGACGGTTGGACACCGTGACGAGGACGCGGACAGACTCCAAACGCGCGCGCTCCAGCCACAGCGCCGCTGAATGAAGTAAAAATGAGGAGGAAGACGCTGATGATGATGCGGATCAGACCTTGTTCGGACCAGGTCTAGACCGGGTCAGGGTTCTGTGGAAGACGCAGCCAGTGGTCGCCATGTTGGACAGGCAGCTCCACAATAACAGTGCGGTGCATTGTGGGAGAGAGAAACAAAGACGTGTCTGTGTTTTTGATGAATTTGATGAAATGTGACGTGTCTGTCCATGAAAGTGATTTTAATGTGAAATATTTGGAGAGAAGCTGCTTTTTTAACCACATCTTTAATAATCTGAACATTTTTCTAAATGAAATCTTTGACAAAAGCAGTAAAGAAACAAATAAAGCTTTATTTATTCTGTGAATCAACCAACCAAAGTATGACATGACGGACGTTCATTAACCACAGAGAACAGTGAGGAGGGGGAGCGGGCGGCCCAGGTGAGGTCCCGGGCCTCTACGCCCGGCGGGTGAAGTGCTGCGAGTCCCTGAACTCCAGGTAGAGGCTGAACAGCAGGTGCAGAGACTGGATCCTGCTGCCGTAAACGGGGATGTCCAGCAGGCCGCAGACGACGTCGGCGTACTCGGCCGCGCCGCAGCGCAGGCGGGCGGGCGGCAGCCGCAGGCGGCCCAGCAGCTCCTCCAGCTCCGCCGGCCACTCCTGCATCAGGCTGTCGATGTCCGGCATCGCTCGGACGTACTGGACGCTCGCCGGAGGCTTGGAGCGGTGCAGGGCGCCGATACTCTCCACCCAGCTGTCCACCGCACGAGGGTTCGTCTGAGGACTGGCAACGCTCGTCACCTTCTTCAGCTGGAGGACACAGAGGGACAGACACAGAGGGACAGACAGAGGGACAGAGACAGACAGAGAGAGGCAGACACAGAGGAACAGAGAGAGACAGAGAGGGACAGACAGAGGGACAGAGAGAGTGTGCTAGTGTGGCTGTGTGTGTTTTTGAAGTGAGTGTGTGTTACAGTGTGTGTTACAGTGTGTGTGTGTGTGTGTGTGTGTGTGTGTGTGAGAGACATACCTCGGCGGCCCCGTGCTGCTTGCTGTCCTCTGACAGCCACAGGGACAGGACTGTGGGGTCTGACTGTTTGACACTGGGCTCGTCCAGGACCAGCAGACCCAGACTGTCCCTCTTACCGTCCGGCCTCGGCACCTGAACGCCACACAGGTGAGTCAGACGAGAGGCGCGTTAGAGCGACGGCGCCGTCGGTCAGATAAGGACAGGTTAGAGAGAGAGAGTGTGTGTGTGTGTGTGTGTGTGGACCTTCAGGAAGGCGTCGATGTCCCCCACAGCTGGGATGAAGTCCGGGATGAACGGCTTCAGGCTGTGCTCCAGCTCGACGGACTGGGGCGCGTACCTGACAGGAGACAACAGAGGACGAGCGGTTAGCGTCCACGTCCACCCTCGAACGAACGCCTTCCTGTCTGCGACCTGTCCTTTCCCCTTCGACCCGTCTGCTGAGGACGCCGTGTCCACTGAGAGCCCGCCCTGTCTCCTAGCAGCCTCCACCAGCTCCCCATCATGACCTCAGTCATCAGCTGACCACAGCGTGTCATCACGCCTCACGGACGGCCATGGCCTGTACCTGTGTTACCAGTCAAATCGTGGCTCCAGCGGCTTACTGGTTCTGGCCTCTAACGTGATGCTTTGAAGCGTCTCGTGGTCACATGACAGTGAACGCCACCTTCCTTGCTTCACAGACAAAGTGATGAAGAGAGAACAGTGAGCGATGAAGAGATGATGAAGACTCCTCACCGTGTGATGTACTGGAACAGCTCTTTGATCTCGGTGCTGACGGGCAGGTTGGCGTAGTCGGCGGGGTCGTACGCCCCCTCCGGAGCCTTGCTGGGCTCGTCGTCGTCATCGTCTGAGTCCTCTTCGTCGGAGTCCTCCTCCTCGTCTTCTTCCTCTTCGTCTTCCTCGTGTGGACTGACCCCGGCTTGTCCGCCGGTCGGCTCGTTGGCCCTCAGAGGCTTGTGGTCTTCATCAAACTCGTCGCTGCCGCTGTTGGCCGACATCAGGCCCCGCCCCTTCCTGCTCCTCCTGGACTCCGACTGAAAAGACAGACGTCACTGATGTGAGACGAGACAGCAGCAGGCGTCATGTCCAACAGAGACAGAGACATCAGACAACATCCAACTGTCAGACATGAACAGCATCAGTGGACTGAGTGAGCACCAAAGATCCTCTGTGAGGGAAGACGCTCCACTCTGTCACAGCTCTGCACAACCAGAGTGTCAGAGGTACTCAGTACACCTCTGAGGTACTCGCTGCTCATACATTTACTACATGCAGCTGATGTGTACTTTTACTGCTCATACTCTAACTACACGAAGCTGGTGTGTACTTTTACTGCTGATACTCTAACTACATGCAGCTGGTGTGTACTTTTACTGCTGATACTCTAACTACACGAAGCTGATGTGTAATTTTACTGCTGATACTCTAACTACACGAAGCTGCTGTGTACTTTTACTGCTGATACTCTAACTACACGAAGCTGCTGTGTACTTTTACTGCTGATACTCTAACTACACGTAGCTGATGTGTACTTTTACTGCTGATACTCTAACTACACGAAGCTGCTGTGTACTTTTACTGCTGATACTCTAACTACACGAAGCTGATGTGTACTTTTACTGCTGATACTCTAACTACACGAAGCTGATGTGTAATTTTACTGCTGATACTCTAACTACACGAAGCTGCTGTGTACTTTTACTGCTCATACTCTAACTACACGAAGCTGATGTGTACTTTTACTGCTGATACTCTAACTACATGCAGCTGATGTGTACTTTTACTGCTGATACTCTAACTACACAAAGCTGCTGTGTACTTGTACTGCTGATACTTAAACTACACAAAGCTAATGTGTACTTTTACTGCTGATACTCTAACTACACGAAGCTGCTGTGTACTTGTACTGCTGATTCTGTCGCAGGTACTTGTGATGAACACGTGTGGCAGCTCCGGTCGTTCAGCCCACAGACGGTGTGGGCTGATGGGCTGATGGGCTCCGCGGTCCGCCTGCCGCCGGTGGAGGTTACCTGTCTCTGGCTGCGGGGGGTCGGGCTGTAGACGCTCGTCACCTCCTCGGAGTCGATCACGTCCAGGATCTCGTCACACGGCTGGTTCTTCAGCAGTCTGGTGTCTTTGCCCCGGTGAGGCCGCTCCATGGGACACTAGCGGATTACCGGGAGAAGCCAACCGCAACTGACGCGTTTATCTGACCGACGTGTTTCCGCTTCATCCGCCTCTCTGCCCGTTTAGCAACTTGGATTCCTCCAGCTAGCATCTACCAGCTAGCATCTACCAGCTAGCATCTACCAGCTAGCATCTACCAGCTAGCATCTACCAGCTAGCGACAAATGAACCACCGGAGGGTTTAACGAACAAACGGTGTGAACGCGTAACAGCGCCCGACAGGTGACTGACAGGTGACTGACAGGTGAGCTGACCCTGTTTAAACGTTTTAAATGTCGGCTTCAGTCCATCTGCGTCAGTTAGCAGCTAACGGCGGAGTGGAATGCACCGTCTCCTGGCAACGGACCGCGCAGTGCATGATGGGATGTGTTTTTTCATTAGAAACTTTATTGGTGGAGTCTGGGATCCAGGAGTCTGGCTCTGAATCAGGGTTCTGCGGGACTGTGGCTCCTGTGGTTCGGTTCAGCTCAGCTGAAGCTTCAGCTACACACAGACATCACGTGATCTGGACGTTGTCTTGTCCTAAAATACACAAATGACTGTGGACAGTTCTCGTCCCCCTGCTGGACCCTCAGAGGACATAAAGAACTTCAACTACACATTAAACTCAATTCAGCTCATTTGTGAATGAAGCAAAACACTTTTGTTAAGACAGATTTACACACACACACACACACACACACACACACACACACACACACACACACACACACACACACACACACACACACAGAGTGGTGTGACGTCAGTGCTGATTGGTTGAAGCGGTCTGGGGTGAAGACAGCCTGTTGCCTGGTGACGACCAGCAGCCGTGAGAGAAGCTCGACTGGAGCAGCGAGGTGACGAAGAGCAGCACCTGTGAGATGAGTTACCTGACGTGAAGGTGTGTCTGCGCTCAGCACCTCCACCAGCTCTGCAGCTGTCGGACCTTTAGATAGATAGATAGATAGATAGATAGATAGATAGATAGATAGATAGATAGATAGATAGATAGATAGATAGATAGATAGATTCTTTATTGTCTGTCTCGAGTAAAGACAGAAATGAATCTTTAAAACAGCTCAATGAAGCATTAAAACATAATTAAGAACCACACTCAAGCACATTGACTAAAACACATTCAACAACAGTAAAAAACAAACAAATGCAAAAAACAAGGAAAAAGTCTGTGAGTTCTTATTAAGGGCAGTTATTGCAGATGGGATGAAGGATTTTTGTAAATGTTTTTCTGGGCCAGTGGGGGTCTGTAGCGTCTGCCTGATGGCAGCAGCATGAAGGAGTGGTGGAGGGGGTGGGAGGGATCCCCAGTGATGAGGGGGGCTTTCCTCATCACTGAGCCTGTACAGCTCACAGAGAGGATGTTGAGATGTTTCAGTTATTTTGCTGGCTTGATTTATTATCCGGGAGAGTTTTGCTTTGTGTTTGGCAGTGAGAAAGTTGAACCAAGATGAGATGTTATAACTGAGGATGGATTCAATGAGTGATCTACATACCAGAGTTAAAATGTCTTTGCTGATGTTAAAACTTCTCAATTTCCTGAGCAGGTGGAGACGCTGTTGTGCCTTTTTGTAGACAGAGTCAGCGTGTTGTGTGAAGGTCAGGCAGGTGTCGATTTCTGTTCCGAGATATCTAAAACTCTGTACCTGTTCCACTAGCTGACCCTGGATGTTGAGTGGTACAAGTCGATCCACTGGGTTTTTCCCCATGGACCCACAGCAGAGCTCCTTGGTGTTTGTGATGTTCAGCTCAAGTGAGCTTTCGGCAAAGGTTTGGACCAGGGTATGGACTTCCTGCTGGTATTGCGTCAGGGACAGGGTGTCAGTGAGGTGGGCTACCAGGGCCATATCATCTGCGTACTTAAGTGTTGTTGCTTTACTGCTGCAGGTGATGGCATTGGTGTAGGCAGTAAAAAGAATAGGTGACAGGACACAGCCCTGGGGCAGCCCCGTCTTTAGAGTCAATGTGCTAGATGTAAAACCATTAAAAAGCACGTGTTGTGGTCTGTCTTTTAAAAAGTCCTTTATCCATAAAATCAGTGTGGGGTGGACCTGGAGGTCAGAGAGGCGGTGTAGCAGAGTGTTGTTATTTACAGTGTTAAAAGCAGATGAATAAAATCCTTGATTGTGGATGTGTGGAGTCCAGTTGTTTGGTGATTGTGTCGAGGAGCATGAGAGTTGCATCCTCAGTGCCTCTTTTTGGCTTGTAGGCAAACTGGAATGGATCCAGTTTGTCTGACAGATCACCTAACAGTAGTTCACAGACTGCTTTCTCCATACATTTACAGAGCACTGATGTCAGGGCCACTGGCCTGTAGTCCTTCGGATCCTTAGGCCGTGGCTTTTTTGGGATTGGAATGACGACTGTCTGGGGACTATGCCGGAGTCCAGTAGGTGTTGGAACCTCCTTTAGCAGCTAGCTGTAGTTCTGCAGCACGAATCTCATCTGGACCACCGGGCCAGCAGCAAACAGCAGACACAGCAGAGACCAGCTGCTGAACAGCAGCCAATGCTAACTGCTAGCCGCTAACAGTTCAGTGTTCATCACAGACCAGCAGCCAATGCTAGCTGCTAGCCGCTAACAGTTCAGTGTTCATCACAGACCAGCAGCCAATGCTAACTGCTAGCCGCTAACAGTTCAGTGTTCATCACAGACCAGCAGCCAATGCTAACTGCTAGCCGCTAACAGCACTTCAGGCAATAATCAGTTCAACCAACTTTGACCTGCTTTTTGTCCACAGCAGGCATGGAGCAGGTGGAGCAGGTGGAGCAGGTGGAGCACCCAAACTGAGGTCTACAAAGATGCATTTCATTGTTGAGGGTCTGGTCCCTCCAGCACCTTCTCAAGGCCCGTGGAGCCACACAAGGCTTCTCCAGAACCTCATCAAGGCCCTTCAAAATCCCCTCACAGACCCCTGGAAACTTGTCCAAGCCCGACAGAACGTCCAGTGATACCTTCTCAAAGACGCCTCCAACTCCCTCATGGGCCACAGAAGTTTCCTCAGGAACAGTTCAAGCCTCCTCATCAGCCCTGGAATGCGGACCCCAGGATCCTATTCAAGGACCCCTGGAACCTCCTGAAAGACCATTTGAGTCTGCTCAGTGACTTCTGGCATCTTCTCACGGACCTCTGGTTCCCCTCCAGGTAGCCTGGGACTGATTTGTCTGGTCTAACCTGGTTTGTGAGGACTTGTTTCCGTGTGTGTGTCACTGTGTGGGGAGGCAAGAATGTTGTGCGTCACAACACACACACGCACACACACACACACGCGTGCGCGCGCACACACACACACGGATAATAACCTGTTTTTGTGATCAGCGACCTTTTTCCTCTCTAATAAGGTGATTGATGAGCTATTCTTCCTCTGTGCTGTGTGTGCATGTGTGTGCGTGTGTGCGTGTGTGTGTGTGTGTGTGTGTGTGTGTGTGTGTGTGTGTGTGCGTGCGTGCATGTGTGTGTTTTATGTGCGTGGTTGATGACGTCAGAGGATGAATAGGGGGCGGGGTTTTGTCTGACTGGGACAAAGACGATGGGGGGTCATTAAACACACACACACACACACACACACACACACACACACACACACACCTATCCTTCGGACGATGTGAACCTCTGTAGCCCCGCCTCCTTCCACAGGAAATAGTTTCTAACGAGGACCCAGTCACCGCGGTGACAGTTTACGAGGGGGCGGGACGACTGAGGTCAGAGGTCATGAGGGTCTGAGAGAGACAGAGAGGAGGAGGTTTGTCCCACTTCCAACGTGAGACAAACATAGCGTGAGACTCTGCACGCAGGACTGTGTGAACCCACCGAATCCAACGTGCACGCAGAGCAGATTCACAACCATAAAAATCTAAAGACAGCTGAAATGGACCAACGACCTGAAGGACGGGGACCCTGACGCGCTCCAGGACAAGCCTGCACCTGCACAGAAGCTCCGTCAGCTGGTTCACCCCCGACCAAACCCCATCCTGAGTGACAGATTACCTGATCACTCTGATCCCAAGCCGTCCCAAATAAAGACAGTCCATCCCAAACAGAGACAGTCTGTCCCAAATAAAGACAGTCCGTCCCAAATAAAGACAGTCCGTCCCAAACAGAGACAGTCCATCCCAAACAGAGACAGTCTGTCCCAAATAAAGACAGTCCGTCCCAAACAAAGACAGTCCATCCCAAACAGAGACAGTCTGTCCCAAATAAAGACAGTCCGTCCCAAACAGAGACAGTCTGTCTCAAATAAAGACAGTCCGTCCCAAATAAAGACAGTCCGTCCCAAATAAAGACAGTCTGTTCCAAATAAAGACAGTCCGTCCCAAATAAAGACAGTCCGTCCCAAACAGAGACAGTCTGTCCCAAATAAAGACAGTCCGTCCCAAACAAAGACAGTCCATCCCAAACAGAGACAGTCTGTCCCAAATAAAGACAGTCCGTCCCAAACAGAGACAGTCTGTCCCAAATAAAGACAGTCCGTCCCAAATAAAGACAGTCCGTCCCAAATAAAGACAGTCCGTCCCAAATAAAGACAGTCTGTTCCAAATAAAGACAGTCCGTCCCAAATAAAGACAGTCCGTCCCAAACAGAGACAGTCCTGTGAATCCGTGAAGTGAGACCAGCACAGGCAGACCTGCACCCCACAGAGGAAGGTGGAAACCAACCGAGCTTTAAGCACCCGCCAACTGCACAGAGACATTGAGACAAACGAGCATCAGATCACAGCGCTGTGAAAACATGGCCGACGACAGAGCTCCATACGTGCTGGTTACAGCAGACACAGCAGGCCGTCGAGGGCCTGTGAGATCCTGCACCGACCGGCGCTGGAGACAGACGTCCCCACAAACACGCATTCACTGAAGAACACGTCGCAGCTCAGTCACCTGTGCTTCAGGTGAGTTCTTCTTACCTGTACGTATTTCTAACAGTAAATCATGTTTCTTCTGTTCCTGAACTGTTTGTCCTTCTTGTTATTTCATGAGAAGCTGGTATCATGTGTTTTTATTACAGGACAGTATGAACCTGCAGGTAACCATAGCAACACTCAACCACTGCTCATGGACCTCCAGTACCTTCTCAGGACCTCGTAACCCTTCAAGGACTCCAAGTTCCTCCTCCATGTAGGCCATGGAGGAGCCATGACTGGGAGCTTCAGAGACTCCACAAACGAACCCAGTACCTCTGACATGCCTCCAGAACACCTCCCACGGCTCTCTGAACCTCCTCATGGGCCATTTCAGGCTCCTGGGTGACTTCCTGGATGTTTGCTTAACTCTGGAAACACATCGAAAAACCTCTTCATTGACTCTTGGAACCTCTTTAAACTTCTCCAGGACGCTTGTTGTCTTTCCAAGGACCCAGGTAAACTTCAGGGACTCTTCAGGGGTGCAGAGTCCTGCTTGCTGACTGGCTGCTCTCCGACTGCACCGCGGTCCTCGTGACTGTGCGATCGCTGCAGTGGTCCCACGTTTTCTTCGTTTTGTTTTCTTCTCACATTGTTCACATGTTTCAGATTCGGGTTTCAGACGTCTCGTGGTGGCTGTCATGTCTCTTTTCAGTATGTTCCACCTGTTACTGTCATTTCTAGTTTTGACTGGAATATTTCTACTGAATTCATCAGCATCTCAAACAATGTACCTGCTAAAGAAATCATACCTGGCGCACAGGTGCTCAACTTGTACAACAGGTGCTACATATTCATCATGTGCTAAACATATTAAAGCATGTACGCGGAGTCCTCGGTTTACGAACGAGATCGTTCGTAACGTTGTACGTAAGTCGAGTCATTCACTCATATCATGTAGGTAAGCAGTGAGCGGCGTGCGGGAACGCGGTCGAGGGCCGTCCTCACTCAGACGACCTCGGTGCGTTTTCTTCCACTACGCCACTTTTTTTTTTTTGTGGTGCGTATTTATGAACTGCTCTATGTATCACATAACACGTATGACTCGATGAAGGTTTGTTCATAGCGGCGAGTTGCCGTAAGTCAGGATGTCGCTCATTTACAGGTGTACAATTTTTCAGCCGTTTTGTATTTTTAGCTTCTTTTGGCAGATTTCTTCATCAGACTGTCCACACCTCATTCAGGTGGTTTCAAACATCAACGGACCAGTTTGTTTTTGTTTTCTTTTTGTTTCTTTGTAACTGGTTATCAAAGGCTCAGAGGCGTGGCCCGATGCACCGAACAGGCCGTAACTCTGAAACCATGTTTGCGAATGTTGGACCTGCAGCCAATGTGCACAGTTCTTACAGTTCCACCCCCAGGGGGCGCTACAGTAACATGACACACCATATTTTTCTTTTTTCTTTTCAAGAAAGACTTGGTAAATGAGTTCTCCATGAGCCAATCAACAGCTCCACCTGGTGGCCATTAGTAAAACACCGTCATATGTCTGTAACACACGACTCAGTTAGCAGCGCGTTAGCTGTGCGCGTCGATGCTAACAGCTGCTGCAGTCACACACTTTCTTCAGGACAGACTCCAGCGTTTCATTTGTCAGTGAAGGCGAGTCCTTCCATTAACCCTTCGTCTGATTGGTCGATACTTTTGTCTTTCTTTCTCCTTGTGACAGGTGTCACACACACACACACACACACACACACACACACACACACACACACACACTGTTCCTCCAGCTTTGTCTCGTCCATTCACTGTGTGTGTGTGTGTGTGTGTGTGTGTGTGTGTGTGTGTGTGTGTGTGTGTGTGTGTGTGTGTGTGTGTGTGTGAGTCCCAACGTCGTTGTCGGGGGTAACAGCAGTAAGAATGTGTGACATCACAGGTCTGTGGTATATAAGCCTTGGTCTGTCGTCTCCGCGTAGATCACGACCCGTCCTGACACTGAGACAGGACAGACTTCCTCGTCTTTGTCCACGCCGCCGCCGATCATCGTCCGTCTTCATGGAGAAAAACGTTTGTGACAGAAAACTTCTCAGCAGGTTCGACTGCTGATCGACGAACAGCAGAAACTTTGTCTTGGGTTTGGATTTCTGCTGGAATATTTCTCTGCGTCTTTCTGTGGAGGTAAGTCCTCACGTCCTGGTACTCACTTTATCAAGTCACTGATGTATTTGTACTTCACATGTGGTAAAGCTCAGTGCTTGATACTGCTGCTGGAGGACGGTCAGAGCGATCAGTCAAGTTCTCTGATCTACGTGACGTCATCAAGATGATCAATATAATAAAACCATCTATCCATAAATCTAATTTAGTGCATTCAGTCGAAAGTAGTCCTTAAAACTAAACGGAACTCAGACTACAAACAAATACAGTGGATCACATTTAAGTTCAAGGCTCAAGGCTCAAGGCTCAAGGTGCTTCTTGTCCCACGAGAGGAAATCTGTTCAGCAGCAAAGGTTCACCTGAAGACCGTGACAGAGTGAACGTGACAGAGTGAACGTGACAGAGTGAACGTGAGTGCGATGCAGTAATTGTACTGCAGTCAGGGACTTCCTTGAAGTGTCAGGACGCAGCGCGCCGCGTGCCGGCACAGTCTCCGTTTGGTGGGAAAGCTGCCTCTTCCAGGACAGAGCAGGTCCAGTGTCCTGATGTCTTCAGCTTGACACCGCCTCGGAGACGATGATGCGAGAATCTACTGACACACACACACACACACACACACACACTGACCGCTGCTGTGTGTGTCAGTGTGTGTGTCCTCATATATTTCTCACTCTGTGGGGACATGAATCTGCTCTGATGGTGAGGAATCATCATCTTCATCAGTTGCAGCTGATGTAGTTGAGGGCGGCTGTGGCTCAGGAGACAGAGCGGTTGTCCACCAATCAGGAGGTCGGTGGTTTGATCCCCGTCCTCAGCAGTCCACATGCTGAAGTGACCCCAAGCTGCCCCGATGCTGCGCTGTCGGTGTGTGAGCTCATACGTCTGTCAGTGGCTGTAGTTGAGCTCCACCTGCTCCATCATCACGTCAATCAATCAATGAGTAATCAGCTCAGTCAGCAGCATCGGAGGCGACTCCATCCAGCCAATCAGAAGTCACCATCCTCTGTTGCCATGGTTACGAGTTGTTTCTGGAATCTAATTTTGTTGTTTTTTATTTTTGATTTGTTTCCCTCCAATCAAAGATGGCTGCTTCATCTTCCTCCTCCTCCTTTGTTCCTCTCTTCCTCCTCTTCCTCACCGTCGCCGTGGAGTCGAGACCTTCACCTCAACGAGACGACGCACAGGTCTGTAGAGACCATCATCTTCATCATCGTCACTGTTGTCGCTGTCTTAGCTCGGCAGCCATCGTCATCGTTTTTGCTTCATCATCATCGCCATCGTCTTCAGAACCTTCATCTTCATCTGAGCTCACCCTGATCCTCCTCATTTTCCTTGGTCATCATCATCTTCCTCCACTTTCTCCTTCTGCATCTTTCATCCTTGTTTAATCATCCTCATCTGAAACACTGCGTACTGCGTTAGTACACGCTGTGTCAGTACACGCTACGTCAGTACACGCTGCGTACTGCATCAGTACGCGCTGCGTACTGCGTCAGTACACGCTACGTCAGTACACGCTGCGTACTGCGTCAGTACACGCTACGTCAGTACACGCTACGTCAGTACACGCTGCGTACTGCGTCAGTACACGCTACGTCAGTACACGCTGCGTACTGCGTCAGTACACGCTGTGTCAGTACACGCTGCATACTGCGTCAGTACACTCTGCGTACTGCGTCAGTACACGCTGCGTACTGCGTCAGTACACGCTGCGTACTGCGTCAGTACACGCTGCGTACTGCGTCAGTACACACTGCATTAGTACACGCTCCGACAGTACACGCTGCGTACTGCGTCAGTACACGCTGCATTAGTACACGCTGCGACAGTACACGCTGCGTACTGCGTCAGTACACGCTGCATTAGTACACGCTGCGACAGTACACGCTGCGTACTGCGTCAGTGCGTCTGATGAGACGAGCTGCTGCGCTCTGATGGACACGCTGAACGTCTCCTGTGTGAATCTCGTCCCGCAGGTCTTACACTCTCTATTCGGCTCTCGTCTCTCTTCTCTCATCTTGGCCACGCCCACCTCTGATGACATCACGGAGGGCTCGGCCGACCCCCCCTCCTCGTCTCCCTCCCGGGGACTGGCTGGCAGACAGGAGGCGGTCCCGCGGTTCTTCCTCGACTTCCTCCAGCGACGGTCCAAGATGAGGAGGCGGAGCAGGAAGTCGATGGTTGGAGGAAGAGGATGCTTCGGGATGAAGATGGACCGCATCGGCTCCATCAGTGGGCTGGGCTGTTAGAGACCCAGCTTGTGTTGCCATGGTGACCGCCTCCCTACACCTTTCCTCCAGACTGTAGGTCCTCCGTGGTGAGGACTTCTGTGAGCTGTGTAATGTCACAGCAGGTGACCCCGAGCTGACCCTGCATGACCTCTGACCTCCAGGACATGTCCGTCCTTCAGTCAGACTCCATGTTGGAACGTTACTAATGAAGGACTAATGTAAAGGTACACGTTACCTGTCATAGTGAGGTAGACACAGGTAGACATCAGAGGAAGCCTCCTCTGCAATCCTACTAATGACCTCTGACCTCTGACTCCTGGCTCCAACACAGCCATAAGAACACTGTGTGTGTGTGTGTGTGTGTGTGTGTGTGTGTGTGTGTGTGTGTGTGTGTGTGTGTGAGATGACCATGTGTTAAACAGGCAGACGTGTGTGTGTGTGTGTGTGTGTGTGTGTGAGATGACCATGTGTTAAACAGGCAGACGTGTGTGTGTGTGTGTGTGTGTGTGTGTGTGTGTGTGTGTGTGTGGACCTCCTGTGGTCTGACAGTAAACAGTCAAATAAAGACGAGCTCTGCTTCGACTCGTGTGTCTGTTTTTCCTCGTGAATCCGTATTTTGATGTTTCGCAGCTAAACGCAGCGTCTGACCAAAGAGGACAGAAAGTTTAGTCCTTCAAACAACCGGATGCTTTGCTGAATTCACACGGTCTTGCTTCCACTTCCGGCATGAAGCAAACTGTCCTCCCCGCCACTAGAGGACAGCAGGGAGACATGTTGAAACCGTCCCGTGTCACGTGACTTGGTCAGTCGTTTCAGGTTTAGCTCGTTCGGCTAGCAGCTAGCTCACAGTTAGCATTCCATTCGGATCAACACGGAAACAAACCCGGTAGAGATTGTGCACCTCCAGCGGGACGTTTTCACTGGTACCGGCGCGCCTCCATCGTCTTCCACCGGTTGTTCCCGGCTGTCCGTCCTCCTGGTCCAGACCGGTCGTTAAACCTGAAACATGTCGGCGGTGCAGCGGATGAAAGTGGCGAACGAGCGGCACAGCAAGACCATCACACAGCGGGGACACGTCCAGAAAACCTCGGTACCTACAGCCATGCTAACGGCTAAACATCTCCCGCTCAGTTCCAGCCTGCGGCATCACCACACAGCTGCAGCGGGTCCCATCTGAACATACAAGTCCTGTCTAAAACGAGTGATATCACTGCTGTAATTAAGGTTTGGCTGCAAATCCGAATCAGTCAAGGAAGCAGCGATGCGGCTGGTTCAGAGCTAACTTTAGCCTTAGCATTAGCAGCCACTCAGGGGAGCCGTATTTTCTCAACACAGGCTCACATTAATAAATCAAAATTATCGTTAATTATTACGATCGATGTGTGTGGTCTGCAGACAGTCAGATGCTGGCCTGTGGCAGGTGCTGACTGGCTAACATACGACTGTAAGTGAAAAAGCCAGACTCCTTCAAGAAATCAGCGACTTTCATGTGTCTCTGCGCGTCCACAGAGCTGCACACTGGACATGTGTGACTCAAGACTTCAGCCTCACAGACAGAGAGACAGTCTTCAGTTCGGGGTCACACACAGTTTACTAGTCGTGGCCTGTTTGGTTAATTTCTAGCTTTTCTAAACGTGCCTCGCGCCTCTTGGACGATGTAAACACTGCAGTGGGCGGAGGCGCCTCTCGCGACGTTTCGGATCAGATGCCAAACGTTTGTGTCTTTGAATAAGATTGGCCGATTATTCGGAGGACGAACTTACGAAGGACTTCAGATGGTTTCAGAAAAGATGTCGCGTTGTATTTAATGTGGAGCTGACCCTTACAAGCACAGACGCAGCGTTGAGGATTCACATTTCTCAGTGGAGTTTGGGATTAGCATTGATTAGCATGGCGCTGCCGTCTGCAGCGGCTGTTTGTGCTGCTAACACTACTGTGCTAACATAAAACATGTCGGGTGAGACTCCATGTCTGACTCTGAGCTGAGGGGTGTTTTAGCTCCTCAGTGTCTCTCTTGAACTACGTCAGCATTGTGTGCTGATGTTGACGTAGTTCCTCATATTTCTGACCTTTGAACCTGTGAGAGGTCGTGGTGCTTCGGTCTCTGGCCGGAGGTCAGCCACACCGAGCTGCTGGTGCGGCTTTGGGTCTGGATCAGGTGAGAACGGGTCGTGCTTGTTCTGGTCCACTCAGACAGACTGACGGGACGTGGACCACTGCAGGATTCACCCAGTTCACTGTCGCCTGACGAACCTGTGCTTCAGGTGTGACTTCACGTGCCCACAGCCTGCAGGAAGACGCTCTCTGTCGGCCATGTTGACGTCTTTAAAGAGTCAGAATTTACCCAGAATGCTCGGCCCTGAACTGATGCACCTGCTGCTCTGCAGTGACAACTGAAAGTATATCCTGAACCGGATGAGGGCCTGAAGTACTGATCGTTTCATCATCGATTATGTTCTCTGTTGATCGGTTGCTTTAATCGACAGGAAACAGTTTTGATCTCATCACATGTTCAGACACGCACGCACACGCACGCACACACACACACACACACACAGCAGATCAACACCTGAACATCAGTAGTTTACACTCAGGCTCTGCTCATCAATACACTGACTGACTGACAACTGTTGAAGCTGCAGACCTAACAGACGTGTGTGTGTGTGTGTGTGTGTGTGTGTGTGTGTGTGTGTGTGTGTGTGTGTGTGTGTGTGTGTGTGTGTGTGTGTGTGTGTGTGTGTGTGTGTGTGTGTGTTTCAGCGGCCGGTAAACGAGGAGAAGTCTCCGGTTGGCCCGTGGCTGCTCGCTCTGTTCGTCTTCGTGGTTTGTGGATCAGGTGAGTGTCTCACATGTGTCTCACATGTGTCTCACAGGTGTCTCACAGGTGTCCCACAGGTGGATGTCCTGTGTAGCTGATCTGATCTGGCTGTGTCTCTGCAGCTCTGCGTCAGCTTGTCAAAAATCAGGAGTTGAACGTTGTTTGATTTCAAGCAAACAGTCTGACTCAACCTGCTGTGAGCTCACAGACTGGTTTGATCTGGTTTCCTGTGACATCATCATCATCATCATCATCGCTGTGACTTCCTGACCTGACAGAAGCTCTGAACTGAGCGCGTGCAGAACAACCCTTCAGACGTTCAACATGACCAGGAGTGTGTGTGTTCATCTGTCTGATCAGCTCCAGTCAATAATCAATCACTGCTTCTGTGTGTGTGTGTGTGTGTGTGTGTGTGTGTGTGTGTGTGTGTGTGTGTGTGTGTGTGTGTGTGTGTGTGTGTGTGTGTGTGTGTGTGTGTGTGTGTGTCTTTCAGCCATCTTCCAGATCATCCAGAGCATCAGGCAGGGCATGTGATGACCTTTGACCCTGGAGCCAAGCCTGTCACACGGGGAGGGGGTGGGGCCATGTCGACCCCGCCGACCACACGCACGCACACACACACACACACACACACACTCACTCACTGGTTCAAACACACACTCTGACACACACGCACACACCCACACTGTTGTTCCTGTGGAGCTGGTTGTTCTTCTCTGTAACTCGGCCTCTCTGTTTTTTTTACTTCCTTCCTCGTTGATGAAGCTGATCAGATATTGGTTATTGATTGCTTGTCAGATGAAGTCTTAACTCTTCTTCCTGTCGCTCTGACGCGGACGTCCAGCTGCTTTTCTGTGGGTCTCGCTGACGTTTGGCTGAAGCCGCCGGCTGTCATCTGGCAGCTCGTCCGGCCGTCACGGCGTCTCGCGTCCGAACAGCGGGATGGCGGCCACCGTGGCTTCAGTCGAACCGCGGCTGCGACCCACGTTTCCTCTGGTGTTGGCCTGCAGAGACGTGCAGCTGCCGGTTTTTGGAGCAGCCGCTGGTTTAATTTTGGAAAGCTGAAGCAGTCTGAGAGGTGAAGAGCTCAGCGAGCCTCCTGCTGGACGACGTGCTCGCTTTTATACAAAATAATAAACCTCAGATATTTTCTCTACGTGCTCGCTGTGTCTCTGTGTGCTTCCTGCGTCTGGTCTCACCTTCTTCCCCAAATCACGAGCTTCATGCAAACAGCAAAGACAGCGGTGGCTGACGGGCCGGTCACGTGACACCAGTCATCAGTTCGCCGCTGCCATGTCAGTGACCCGGCGTGGACGCCCTGGACCAGCGTGAGCTCTGTGTTTGGACACCAGGAGGAGACAGACATGAGCAGGTCTGATGTCTGCAGAGACTGAACATCAGACAACTGATGGTAAAACTCTGACAGGTCCAGGTCATCTCAGTCTTCTTCTTCACGGTCTGTGATGGCCTCGCTGTCAGCCTGCAGGTGTGTCTGCCACCAGGTACGATCACCTGGAGTGTCAGGACAGCAGGTGAAGAAGAGAGTGGACGCAGGATGTGACTGAAAAATATCCAATGAAAGCAACTTTCAGACCACTCAACATCACTGTAACAAGTAATAAGTTATAACTCACAATAATAACTAATAATTGTTAGTCATGACCCTCTGAAGCAGTGAACGCCCACTCTGCCTCCCACGTAGCTACGCAGTGACGTCAGAGAAAGAGAAGATGGCGGCCGTGCCGAAGGCGGAAGGTAAAGGAGCTTTAACAGTGTAGACACCTCCTGTTCCGTCCTGTCTGCTGTTATTTAAATGGTTTTTATTGTTCGTGATATGTTCTCAGATGAGTGTCGGCACACCGGCCGGGTCGGCTGGTTTTAACCCGGAGGTAAAGCCCCGCAGCTCGGCTTTTGACGTGTTTAATCACTGCTGATAGCTTCCTGTGTAGCTGCCGTTAGCCTAGCCAGCTAGCTGAGCGGCTACACAAGCAAACATTAATGTTTATTAATATCAGGATTAATCTTTGTCTTTCGTTTGGTGTGGACGGAAGGAGCGAGGGCGTGATGGAGGACACCGATGTGTCTCAACGTGCTGTCGAGTCGTTAAACTCTGTCATGATGTCAAACTGAGAAGCGTCTGACAGTTAGCCGCTAACGGGCTCCTGCAGGCGCGAGAGAGGCTCCAGGAGGCCCCCACAGCAGCCAGGCGAGTCCGCGGCCTGAGCCCGGCCTCCGGGAGGGGACGTGTGTGTGTGTGTGTGTGTGTGTGTGTGTGTGTGTGTGTGTGTGTGTGTGTGTGTGTGTGTGTGTGTGTGTGTGTTTAATGTTGTTATTAATGTTAATTACTCAGTGTTTTGGTTGTTGTTAGTCAGGTGTGTAATCATCTAACACACACACACACACACACACACTCAGGAACACTTGGCGCCGTGTGGCTCAGTGTATAAATCATAACGTTATGTAACTGAACACACACACGAACACAGTCAGTTATGAACACACTCCGTTTAAAGTGGTGCAAATTCAGCTGTTGCTAGGCAACAGGGGCTATTGAAGGTGTGTGTGTGTGTGTGAAAGCGATGCTGGTGTCCTGGTGTTTGCTGTGTTCAGTCACATTAAGGTGCCGTCCTGACGTTCAGTCACGTGACCGTCTGGGTCATGTGACCAAGCGTCCCTGTCTTAGGTTGGTTATGTGCAGGTAGAGTCTGTCTCTCTGTTGTCTGGGTCAGCGTCTCTTTGACAGCGGACTGGACTTTAAGGACAGTCCAGCTGAGAGACAGGTGAAGTACATGTCTCTGTCTTCACCGTGTCCTGTCCATCACGTCTGTCTGTGTGACGCGCTCGCTGATGGCCACCTGTGTCAGCTGTGGGCAGGTCATCGCTGCAGAGAGCCAATTGAGGCACAGGAAGCTGTCACATGCTCGCACTGTTCTATCGTGTTTGTACCTGAGCTCACTGTGCACACCTGTGCACCGTGTGACCCCCTCGTCAAACCGCTGAGCTGCTCTGTTTCGAGCTGAAGTCAACGTGCCGCAGCGGCGCCATAAAGGAAAGGGCTGCCATGGATGTGCAGACGACGGCAGAGCGTCATGTGACACGTTTGGCGGCCAAAGAGTCGCTTCAGCTCAGTTATCCTGTTTGAGACGCGACACGAGAGCCGCCTGCTGCACAGAAGGACACACACGTTAGCATGCTTCAGACAGACTGCTGACTGTGTGTGTGTGTGTGTGTGTGTGTGTGTGTGTGTGTGTGTGTGTGTGTGTGTGTGTGTGTGTGTGTGTGTTTTTGTTGCAGCAGGCCAGTGTGGACAGCTGTGAGACTCATCCTGCATGGACTCATCGCCATGAGCAACAAGGAGATGGTTTCCATGGAGACAGGTCAGTCTGACATCACACCTGCTCTGTTGCTGTGGTAACCACCTGTCGGAGGTGATGTCATCGCCATGATGTGAAGGGATTCCCAACGGTTCTTGTTTACCCGCCCACATGTTTTTGTGTATTTCTCCTCATGAGTTTGATTGGATGTTTTTTCTCTGTGTGTCACTGCTGATTGGATGTTTTTTCTGTGTGTGTGTCACTGCTGATTGGATGTTTTTTCTGTGTGTGTGTCACTGCTGATTGGATGCCACCTTTAACTCACCTGAAACATCCAGAGTGATGGACCTGCCGTTGGTCTGTAGAGACCTGGTCTGATAGTCAGAGTCAGAGTTCCTCCAGGTGGAGAGACGGCGGCTGTTCACCTGCGCTGAGAAGTTCAGGCTGTGTGGAAGATGGCCTTCAGGTTAAAGGTCCGGTGTGTCGGCTTTGTACCGCGCTGCGCTCACGGGCTGATCAAACATGGCCGTCGTCGTGAAGCTCAGTGACTCAGCTGATCCAATCGCGGTCTGAGGTGGAGCGTCTGCCCTGAAGCTCCTCAGAGCAGCACTAACGTCTGTCTGTGTCTCCGCAGAGAACAAAGGACCGAGGAAAGTCTTCCTGCCGAACAAGCTGCTGGAGTGTCTCCCTCGTCTGTCCGGTCTGCCTAACGAGCGGCTGAGGTGGAACACTAACGAGGTAACAGCCTGAACGGGTCGTTGTTCTTACGAGGATTGACCGCTCTCACACTCGAAGCTCTGATGAAGACTCAGCCAGACAACACTGAGCTGCTTCTTCATGAAACAACATGAACTCACTGACCTCTCTCTCTGCAGGAGATCGCTTCTTACCTGATATCCTTTGACAGACATGATGAGTGGCTCTCCTGCAGCCTGAAAACCAGGTATGCACACCTCGGCCTGCCAGACCAAGCTGAGGTCACGCTGTGAGCGACGTCCACCTGAAGCTGAATCCCTGCTGCTCGTCTCTTTCAGGCCCAAGAACGGCAGCATCATCCTGTACAACAGGAAGAAGGTGAAGTACAGGAAGGACGGCTACTGCTGGAAGAAACGGAAGGATGGAAAAACCACCAGAGAGGACCACATGAAGCTGAAGGTCCAGGGCATGGAGGTCAGAGGCTGCACACTCAACAGCTCCCCCTGCAGGACCCACACAGCGTTTCTACGGCATCGTGACGTAGCACCATCCTAGCATCAAGCTAGCATTGTCCTAGCATCATTTTAGCATTGTCTTAGCATCGTCCTAGCATTGTGCTAGCATCGTGCTAGCACTGTCCTAACATTGTCTTAGCATTGTCCTAGCTAGCTAGCCAAACTCCCTCCAAACCACGGAGGACGGGGCAGAGCTGCAGCTGCTTGCTGATGCTAATATTCGAGGCGCAGCAGTGAATAAGATGTCCCTCTGCACACCCTCAGCACACTGCCAGGCCTGGAAGCGTTCAGCAGCCATTTTAAGGACAGACAGCCATCAGCGATCAGGAGTCAGTGCACTGAACACAGAACAGAACCTGAATGTGTGACTGAGCGGCTCATCCTGTCCAGGTGTTGTCAGATTTGAGTAATAAAGTGTTTAAATGGGCTGAAGGGATCGAGATTAATGTGAGCACGTCTCAACACTCATGAACCTCTTGATCATTTGAGTCTGAGATCATAAGAGCAGCACACTTTTCTAGCTGTTCAACATGAAGCACAGCGATGAGAAACTCGTCCAGGTGAGACTCCTCGTCTCCTCCGATCAGTCGCTCTGCAGCTGACACAAAGAGGAGGAGGTCACGGTATAACAGGTACCTGGCCACAGTCCGTGAGCGTCAGACGGCCTCATGATGGGCTTTCTGTGGTGGTGACGGGATGTTAAGAAACACACAGACGGTATTTAAGTCAGAGTGAAGCTCCCTGCGCTCTGCACCAAACTCCCTTTAAGAAACACCACATTTTAACATTTCACTCTGTCTGCACCAACACTTTGCTCCACAAACACCAGATGAAAGGCGTCACGTGTCCACAGGCTCCTCGTCACTTCAGCGTCAGTGTGGTCCATTAAGACACACCTGTCCTGCACAAACTGGACACTTTTTGGATTTTGTGGCTTTCGCTCTTGACCAGCCTCTGTTGGTTTCAGTGGGAGATGAAGCGTCTCAGGAGTTCAGATTTCTCTCTAAAACACAGGCTGGTTGGTGGATCAGAGACTCTGAATTAAACAGACTCATCACACTGTTAATTCACAGCAGGGAGAAGGTAGGACGGCTCTCAGCAGCTTGGTATTAATGCAGCGTTCAGTGTTAGCCGCTGCTGTTTAGCTCCTTAACGTTAGCTAGCAGGCTAGCTGCTAACGTGGACAGACAGGGAGAAATGTCAGCACTGGCAGAAGAGACGCTACAGCCACACGACTGTGATGTGTGTTTAATACGAGCGCCCAGCAGCAGACCTCCATCATGCCACAGGAACCAATCAGCATTCAGATCACTGAGGAGCAGAGACCTGAGGTTCACCTGTCCCAGCGATCCTTTAAGCCATGCTAACATCACGCTCTGCTTTCAGTGCCTGTACGGCTGCTACGTCCATTCCTCCATCGTGCCGACATTCCACAGACGATGCTACTGGCTGCTGCAGGTACGCGCACGTGCGCACGCACACACACACACACACACACACACACACACACACACACACACACACACACACACACACACACACACACACACACACACACACACACACACACACACACACACACAGGTGATCCAGTAGTGTGAACCAATCACTCATCAGCATCTGTGTGTGTGTGACAGAACCCAGACATTGTGCTGGTCCACTACCTGAACGTGCCGTCCCTGGAGGATTCTGGGAAATGCAGTCCGCTGCTGTGCGCAGTGGCCGATCGCCATGACAGCGTGAGGTGGAGCCGAGACGACCTGCTGAACCAGCTGAAGCCCATGTGTAAGAACGTGCTTCGAGTGCACTTGCTGTGTCAGCATGTAGTATCTGTGTACTCTGTGTACTGACATGCAGTATTTTCTCAGTTCACAGTATGAAGTGTTCGGCGGGTTCGGGTGATTTCAGCATCGAGGAGCTGGTTCAGCACATTCTGGACCGACAGAGAACCAAACCACAGCCACGCACACACGCCTGCCTCTGTAACACCTCCCAGGGTAACGCCTGCTCTGACATGACTGTGACATGCTGTGACATCTCTGTGACATCACTGTGACGTGGCTGTGACATCACTGTGACATCGCTGTGACTGGTCCTGTGTGTCTCTGTAGTCTCTTCAGGCGTCAACATTCCCCACCGCTGTAACAGCACCAAGCATCGCATCATCTCCCCCAAACTGCCTCCGTCCTCCTGCAGACCGTCACCCTCTGAGGCGGGGGAGGCGGCCCGAGGAGACGCCAAGCCGCCCCCCCTCCAGGCCCAGAGCAGCCCCGCATCCTCGCCCTGCCCCTCGTCCACGTAAGTCAGCCACGCAGGAAGCCAAAGTCTGGTGACGTACGGGAGCCTGGAGGGGACGTGACCCTCTTCTGTCTGTCTTCCTCAGCTCGTCCTCGTCTCCTCCTCGGCCTCACGGGGCTGCCATCGCTGTGGGTAACCACGGCAACAGCTTCTACGACCGCCGCGGCAACCTGACGACGGTGGCGCTTCCCCAGAACGCGGTGATAGTCATGGCGACGACCAGCGCCATCGCAGGAGGACAAGGGGGCGGAGGAGGCGGTGGGGCCAGGGGAGAGGAGGTGGGGCCAGGGAGGAGCCTGTCGCTCACCCGCTCCGGCCAGCTGCTGCTTTCCCCCGGCCTCCCCCCTCCCTCCGGGAAGCCCGGCTCCCCCTCCCCTCCATCCTCCTCCTCACCGGCCCCCCCCTCGCTCCCTCCTCCTCCTGTCCAGGCTTCAGGGGTGGCCACCCTCTCTCTCACCCTCCTCCCCTCCCCTGTCATCGGAGGCTTGCTCCTCACCCCCTCCTCCTCCAACACCTCCTCCTCGCTCTGTTCCCCTCCTCCCCCTGCCGCCTCCTCGCCTCCCTCAGCCCCTTCCTCCCCCTCTCCACCCCCACCTCCCCCGTCTGTCCCTCCAGCCTTTGACCCCGACTCCTTCCTCAACTCCCCCAAACAGGGTCAGACGTACGGTGGCCCACCTCCTCCCTCGTCCTCCGCTCCCTCTCCTGTCCTCTGCTCTACCTCCCCGCTCTCTCCCCCATCCCTTGCTCTGTCCCTCTCACCCACCTCAACCCCTCCCTCCTCTGTCTCCCCTCCCTCCTCGCTCTCGTCCTCCTCCTCCGAGGCAGACAGACGAGACTCTGCCCTCCCCCTCTCCTCCTCCTCTTCATCCTCCCCGCCGTCGTCCTCCCTACCCCCCTCCCTCTCCCTGTCTCCCTCCTCCTCTGTTGCCCCGCCCCTCCTCCCCCTGTGCCTGGAGCTGGGAAGTCTGGGGGAGGGGAGGGAGGCGGGGGGGAGGACAGAGGAGGAGGAGGTGGCAGGAGATGAAGAGGAGGTGAAGGACAGGAGAGGTGATGATGATGATGATGATGTTGATGATGATGACGACGACGACGACGACGACGATGACGACGATGATGATGATGATGAAGGCAGCGCTCCTCCCACCAAGCTGGCTCTGCTGCAGGTGAGACTTAAAGGGCGGTGTGCAAAAACCTCAATCACCTACTGATCACTGACCAATCAAAAGATGACCTGAGATCATCAATCACATGCTGATCAGTCACTTCTTTTTTCTTTCTCTGTCATTCAGACAAGCCACACCTCCTCCAGCCCATCTCCACGGCAACAGACAGGAAGTACTGCTGCTTCACTGCTCTTGGTTTGCCAGGACTCAACGAGCCCCCCAGCCCAGCCGGCCAATCAGCCGATACGACAGGCCGACGGACAGCAGCCATTGGTCCTGGGACAGCCCTTTAATCGCCTGTGTGTGCCTGAAGCTCCGCCCCTGGCTCAGGTGTCCCATCAGCCTCTGGTGCTGCAGCAAAGTCAGCCGATGTTTGCTAATGCTAAAGCTAACATGGGGTCCATCAGCCTGGCGAGCGCCGACACCGACTCCGCCCCCCTGGCCGTCGCCATGGATACCACTCTGACAACGCCCCCGATCCAAGTGAAGGAGGAGTGTGGGCGGGGCCACAGCTCAGAGGACGCCTGCATGGATACACACCTGGAGGAGGAGGCGGACCCCTGCGAGCGCGGAGAGGAGGAGCTCGACATCTCCTTCGACAGCCAGTTTCCCGACCTCATCTCCGACCTCATCACTGAGGAGACCAATCCCGTCGCTGCACACACCCCCTCCATCGCCGCGCCAAACACGGCCGTGTTCCCGGCGGGGGTCCGCTACATGGTGCCCCCCCAGCCCTCACCATCCTCCTCCTTCCTCCCCTTTCCTCACCCGCTGCCCTCCTCCTCCACCCGCCTGGCCTCCATCACAGACTTCTCCCCGGAGTGGTCCTACCCCGAGGTAACCAATCAGCAGCCAGCAGCTGCTGTGTGTGTGTGTGTGTGTGTGTGTGTGTGTGTGTGTGTGTGTGTGTGTGTGTGTGAGCAGCATGATAGTAACTACATTTACTCGAGTACAGTACTGAACAAGTTCTACTAGACACTCTGTGTGTTTCCATGTTTTGTGCTTTGACCTTCTGCCTCGCTGTGAGTGTTTACCTGCTGAGGTGATCCTCGCTTTGTGAAGCGTGAGGAAAAGATGGCTGAAATGTGACGTGCTCGTGCGACAGCTCGTCGCCGTTGTCCAAACGTTTTGTTCAGTGTGGAAGTCGAGGGAAGAGGAGGAGGCTGACAAAGAGGAGTTTGTGGAGAAAAGGTCTTCAGGGTTTGAACAGTTAATTCAAAAAGGCCGAGCCGATGAGGAGCAGAACCAGTAAGACCAGCGCGTCCCTGCTGTTTGTCCACCAGGGGGCACCACAGTCTCAGTGTGATCATCGTCAGCCTCGTTCAGACTAAGCTTCAGTCCTAGAGTCCGTGTGACGCCTGAGCTGAGCTGTGAGGTCAAAGGTCACATGCACTTAAAGACCATCTGATCAAACGAGCAGGACCATCTGTCAGTAAACTGTGTGTGTGTGTGTGCGTGCGTGCGTGTGTGTGTGGTGCGTGCTTTCAGGGAGGGGTGAAGGTGTTGATAACGGGGCCGTGGAGCGAGCTGTCGGGTCGATACTCGTGTGTTTTCGATCAGAGCACCGTCCCTGCATCGCTGATCCAACCTGGAGTGCTGCGCTGCTACTGTCCTGGTACACACACACACACACACACACGCACACACACACACACACA
>NC_092078.1:417500-430000 GCF_039877785.1 Chaetodon trifascialis | reverse complement strand
AAATGGATGAAGAAAGGCATTGCTCCTACTTTCGGATGTCCGCCGCAACTTTCGACCAGTTGCTTCACCGGTTCTCTTCTTCGTCGGTTTTTAGTTTGACTCATTTTGCTCATTTTGACTCTACGCTGGCCCCACGACGTCCGGTGGTTTCGAGTGGTTTTGTCCGGAGAGCTCCGGATGGCTAAGCTCAGAGCTGACGGACAAACTGACGGATGAAACAGCCTCCGGATACGGACAAAAGCGTCCGTATCCGTTATTTACGGAGGGTATAAATGGGCCTTTACAGGGACGACGGTGAGTCCGCCTACAGGGACGCTGTGTCCCAGGTGACAGATAATGGCCTGGAGCTGAAGACGCTGGAGATGGTGGTGGACCTCCAATCTCACATCGCCCTCAGCACATCCACAGCAGTTGTAAAGGTGGAGAAGTCTCTGAGGTTTCTGGGTACCTCCATCGTCGGCACCCTGCCGTGGAGCTCTCGATCGTCTCATGACGTCCAGCAGCTCACCACAGCGTGGTCCTCAGATGGTTCCAGAACATGACCAACGGTCCTCCCCTCCTCCATCACTGTGTGGTAGAAAGTGCTTATGTGGAAAACGATTGGCAGATGAACAACAACGCTGTTACATCACTGATCACACTGACCTCATGGACGCCTGTGTGTGCAGGTGCAGCAGGTGATGTCTCACTGTGTCTTCTGTGTGCAGATAATCAGTTCCGGATGTCCATCCTGGAGCGACTGGAGCAGATGGAGCGGCGGATGGCAGAGATGGCTGCCCGCGACAACAACAACACCCAGCACCAACAACAACAACAACAACAACAACAGCAGCATCAGCAGCAGTATGGCAGCCAGCTGGCCACGCCCCCTCCTCCACCTCCACCTGAGGACCATGAACAGGTGAGGATGCTGACTTCAACAGATGGATGGGTAGGCAGGGCTGTCGTGGGGGGGGGGGGGGGGGGGCTCAGCTACGACGTGCTATTTCAAAGGGGAAATCAACTGTAACGAGTGGCTTTACATCAGCCAGCTCAGCCACTGTCTTTCTGGCATCCTGACATTTTAGAGACGCAGGTTAGGACACGTTTCCTTCATAATGTACGTCCATGTCCATTCCAGCTGCACACAGCACATTCACTGCCTGTAACTCTGACTGAGACACGGACTCACCGTGTCACAGTCGCTTTCTTTGCTTCTTGGCCGCAAACTCAGCAACAAGATCTTTATAATCCAGTTTGGATGCAGCGTCCTTTTCAGCTGATGGCAGGACACGTCCACACTGTCTGTCTGTGAGGTGGAGGTGTGCAAACACTTTTAATTAGTTTGAACTGTTAACAGCTTCGCTCGCCCGAAGGAACAGTCAGCAGGACCCTGAGTGCAGTCTCACAGTCAGAGACAGTCCTTCAGTCCCTTTGAGCTGTCTAAGTGCTTAAGTTCCCTTTGGGATGATCCCTCCATGTGTCCTCACCTCTGCGAGGACGTCCGGGGCGTCCTGAGGTTCGTGTTAGCTTTTCACCTCTTCCTTCTTCAGTGAGGCCTGATGACAACACGACAATGAAAAACCTGCATCATTCGTTGTTTTTTTTATTATTATTAGTTTGTTTGTTTTTAAATGTGACAGATATAATCATATATGATGGATGATGGATGGATGTAAAGATGGATTTAAAGATGGATGATTGATGGATGATTGATGGATGGTGGATTTAAAGATGGATGATTGATGGATGATGGATGATGGATGGATGTAAAGATGGATGTAAAGATGGATGATGTTTGGATGTAAAGATGGATGATGGATGGATGTAAAGATGGATGTAAAGATGGATGATGGATGGATGTAAAGATGGATGTAAAGATGGATGATGGATGGATGTAAAGATGGATGTAAAGATGGATGATTGATGGATGTAAAGATGGATGTAAAGATGGATGATTGATGGATGTAAAGATGGATGATGGATGGATGTAAAGATGGATGTAAAGATGGATGATTGATGGATGGTGGATGATTGATGGATGGATGGATGGATGGTGGATGTAAAGATGGATGGTGGATGATTGATGGATGGTGGATGGTGGATGATTAATGGATGGTGGATGATTGATGGATGATTGATGGATGGTGGATGATTGATGGATGGTGGATGATTGATGGATGATTGATGGATGGTGGATGATGATGGATGGTGGATGATTGATGGATGATTGATGGATGGTGGATGATTGATGGATGATTGGATGATTGATGGATGATTGATGGATGGTGGATGATTGATGGATGATTGGATGATTGATGGATGATTGATTGATGGTGGATGATTGATGGATGATTGGATGATTGATGGATGGTGGATGATTGATGGATGATTGATGGATGGTGGATGATTGATGGATGGTGGATGTAAGCAGCAGCTGGTCAGCAGACAGATTAGATGATGGTGTCTGTTGAGCTGATAAACAGGTTAAGCAGAATGACACCTCGGCATGATGAACTCACCTGAAAACCATCAGAGTCAGAGCTGATCGGCCTCATTGATCCCTGTAATATCTGCTGATCGTGAATGCGATGCAGCAACACGTCTCACAGACTGAAAGATGTGGAAGGCTCCAGAAACACCTGTTTGGATGGCTCCACAGGTGACCAGGCTGAGTGCTGACAGGTGAGAGGATGATGGTCGGGTGTGAATCAGTCGCTCACAGGGTGGAGCGAGTTCACACTGTGTGAACACATGATGGACTCTGTGTTTCCACCTTAGTGGAGTCAGGGCTGCAGTGAGGAAGGCCTCCAGCGGAAAGGCCTGATTGGTTGACGGTTGTCCTTCTGTAAGCTTCACCGTGTCTGCAGAGGAACTCTGGATCTCTTTCAGTGACCTCTGGCCTCTTGATGACCCGCCCTTTGGTCCCTGATTGGACGGATCAGACTGCTTCTATTTGCTCCTGCTGTGCTCTTGGACGTCTCTCTCTCTCTCTCTCTCTCTCTCTCTCTCTCTCTCTCTCTCTCTCTCTCTCTCTCTCTCTCTCTCTCTCTCTCTCTCTGCCGACAGTCATTTATAGCCTCGCTCGTCCATGTGCTCACACAGGGAGGGGTGAAGAGGTGTGCATACCAGGGGGGAGCCAGAGGGAAAAACTGGAGGAGGGGGTATGAATGAAATGTGTCCTACCAGCTGGAGGGGGGGTGGGGTGGGGGGGGCAGAGGGTGAGACAGGGAGGAAGAGAGACACTTAACTGAGTCAGCCCAGGTAACCATCACTGTCTCTGTCTGTCTGTCTGTCTGTCTGTCTGTCTGTCTGTCTGTCTGTCTGTGTCTCTGTCTGTCTGTCTGTGTCTCTGTCTGCGTCTCTGTCTGTCTGTCTGTCTGTCTGTCTGTGTCTCTGTCTGTGTCTCTGTCTGTCTGTCTGTCTGTCTGTGTCTCTGTCTGTATCTCTGTTTGTCTGTCTGTCTGTGTCTCTGTCTGCGTCTCTGTCTGTGTCTGTCTGTCTGTCTGTCTGTCTGTCTGTCTGTCTGTCTGTCTGTCTGTCTGTCCGTGTCTCTGTCTGTATGTCTGTCTGTGTCTCTGTCTGTCTGTCTGTCTGTGTCTCTGTATGTCTGTGTCTGTCTGTCTGTGTGTGTCTCTGTCTGTATGTCTGTCTGTCTGTGTCTCTGTCTGTCTGTCTGTCTGTCTGTCTGTCTGTCTGTCTGTCTGTCTGTCTGTCTGTCTGTGTCTCTGTCTGTATGTCTGTCTGTCTGTGTCTCTGTCTGTCTCTGTCTTTCTGTCTGTGTCTCTGTCTGTATGTCTGTCTGTCTGTCTGTCTGTGTCTCTGTCTGTCTGTCTGTGTCTCTGTCTGTGTCTCTGTCTGTCTGTCTGTCTGTGTCTCTGTCTGTCTGTCTGTCTGTCTGTCTGTCTGTATCTCTGTTTGTCTGTCTGTCTGTGTCTCTGTCTGCGTCTCTGTCCGTGTCTCTGTCTGTATGTCTGTCTGTCTCTGTCTGTCTGTCTGTCTGTCTGTCTGTGTCTCTGTATGTCTGTGTCTGTCTGTCTGTGTGTGTCTCTGTCTGTATGTCTGTCTGTCTGTGTCTCTGTCTGTCTGTCTGTATGTCTGTCTGTCTGTGTCTCTGTCTGTCTCTGTCTTTCTGTCTGTGTCTCTGTCTGTATGTCTGTGTCTCTGTCTGTCTGTCTGTCTGTCTCAGTCCTCTCAGTGGTTTGAGAGGAGGATCGTGGGAGTTTGTGAGCGAATGATGAGGGGAGGACGGTGGGGAGGAGGAGGAGGAGGAGAGAGGCTTCATCACTCTGTCCGTCACCGTGGGATGACACTGCTCCACCTGGCTGCTGCGCAGGGATACACTCACCTGATCCACACTCTGATCCACTGGAGGTACACACACACACACACACACACTCACACACACACACACACACACACACACACACACACACACACACACACACACACACACACACACACACACACTCTCTCTCTGATCCACTGGAGGCTCACACACACACACACACACACACACACACACACACACACACACACACACACACACACACACACACACTCACACACACACACACACACACTCACACACACACACACACACTCTCTCTCTGATCCACTGGAGGCTCACACACACACACACACACACACACACACACACACACACACACACACACACACACACACACACTCACACACACACACACACACACACACACACACACACGCGCACACACTCTGACTGGTAACGTCTCTTTGTCGTAGGAGTGTTAACGGCGACAGTTTGGACTTGGAACAGGAAGTTGATCCTCTCAACATCGACCACTTCTCCTGTACCCCTCTGGTAAACCAGCACACACACACTTACATTCCCTGGGCTCTGATTGGCCAGGTGTCTTCTTGGCGCTCCAGAAGGACTCACCTGAGGGGCTTCCATGGCCCATGGGACCGTAGCAGCGTTGTTGAAAAGGAAAAGCAAACACAGCCTGAAGTATCAGTGCTGTCTCCACCTGTACACACACCTTGAGCTTTGGCGGTGGGCAAACCTGGACACTGTTTGAGGTCAAGGTGTTAAGGTGTGACATTAACACTTGGAGCCAATCAGAGCGCAGGATTCTCTGTGGTTGTGGTTTAATAACCACCCCCACAGTCGTGCTCTCACGTGTGCTGGTACATGTGTGTTCCAGATGTGGGCGTGTGCGCTGGGCCACCACAGGGCAGCAGAGCTCCTGTACGGCTGGAACAGTTCTGCTCTGGGGATCCCCGATTCGCTGGGACGCCTGCCGCTCGCCGTGGCTCGCTCCCGAGGACACACCCGCCTCGCCACGGCGCTGGAGGAGCTGCACACGCACACACACGTGGCGCCCAGGGACACACACACACCGGCCACGCCGCAGCCACGGCTGCCCCCGTCTCCCCTGTCCACCAGCCCGGACACAGGTAACACACACCTGCTGCTGCCCGTTGCTCCAGTCTGCTCAGAGTCATGTGACATGGTTATAGCGTTCTGATTGGCTGTCTCCCCTCTCCCTTTTCCAGGTCTGAGCTCCTCCAGCAGCCTTCCGTCCCCCAGTGATCCATCCTCACCATCCCCGAGCTCCGCCTACTCCAGTGGCCCCGCCCCCATGGACACCTCCCCGTCCTCCCCTTCATCTCCTTCCTCATCCTCTTCCTCACTGCCCGTCTCCCCTCCGTCCCCCTCCTCCCTCCCCCTCTCCTCCCTTCCTCCTGTGTCTATGTGGGGGGAGGAGCCAAACGCCGGGCTGAGCACAGGTAAGACAGGTACCTGTGGTTTGTTAAAGGACGTGACGGGTCTCTGGTCTGCGTGCCTGCGCTGATCACCGATCACTGATCACTGATCACCAATCACTGATCTGTACTCGATCCCGCAGGTTTGAACCCCGGTGGGTCCAGAGACTCTCCTCTTTACCTCATGGACTACGAGAGCGCCTGCCTCGCCTCCCCCGGCCACATGAGCGTGGCGGGCGGGCAGCGGGCGCACATGGCGGCGACACTGGAAGAGCAGCTGCTGAGCTACAGCGAGAACGCCGAGAATGAAGGCGAGGAGGAGGAGGAGGAGTACCTGGAGGAGGAGGTGCTGCAGGTACTCACACACTCTGGATTTTCAAGACCCCACAGTTCCACACACACACACACACACACACACACACACATTAACACACAGATGTCACAAGGTTCTGTTGCTATGGTTACCCCCCCAACACAACAGGTTGACATGGCAACACTCGCAGAGCAAATCATCGAGGCGACCCCAGAGCGAATCAAACAGGAGGACTTCCCCAGAGGGGCGGAGTCACCACTCAGAGAGAGACGGGACAACCCAGCCATACAGGACACCTGGCTAGCTACGTACCTGGACACAGTGGACGCCCACACACATTCCCCGCCCAGGTAAGCCCACCTGGAAGACACCCACGCTGAGACTGTAGGCGTGTGCAGTCAGTGTCAGTAAGTGTGTGTGTGTGTGTGTGTGCGTGTGTGCAGGCGGGTGTGTCCCCCCTCGCCCCTCAGTGCCCTGGCCCTCCAGAGGCTCCGCCCTCCCTCCTCTGCGGCGTGGGCGGAGTTCCTGAACGCTTCAGCCAATGGGAAGATGGAGAGAGACTTCGCCCTGCTGACGCTGACAGACGGAGAGCAGAGGGAGCTGTACGAGGCCGCCAGGATCATCCAGAACGCCTTCAGGAGATACAAGGTGCACACACACGCACGCACACACACACTATCCACCAGGTCTGGCCGGTTTACAGTCTTTATTACTCCCAGCATGCTTTGCTCATTTTCAAATACAGGAAGTGAATTCTTCGTGTATTAACGGTCATGTGCTGGTGACAGAGTATTCAGAGCTCAGAGTTTAGTCCCAGAGCTCAGAGTTTAGTCCCAGAGTTCAGAGTCTAGTCCCAGAGTTCAGAGTTTAGTCCCAGAGTTTAGTCCCAGAGCTCAGAGTTTAGTCCCAGAGCTCAGAGTTTAGTCCCAGAGTTTAGTCCCAGAGTTCAGAGTCTAGTCCCAGAGTTCAGAGTTTAGTCCCAGAGTTTAGTCCCAGAGCTCAGAGTTTAGTCCCAGAGCTCAGAGTTTAGTCCCAGAGTTCAGAGTTTAGTCCCAGAGCTCAGAGTTTAGTCCCAGAGCTCAGTCTTAGTTTAGCTCTGGATTCAGACCTTCGGGTGTTTACACTTCTGAGTTTTTCAGTAACAGTATCAGTTTTCAGTATCACCTTCACAGTCTTCACAGCGTTGGACCCCCTCTGTCCCCTCTGACCCTCCATTCACACAAAGAACCCTTTCTTTGTGTGAATGGAGGGAGGGGTTCTTGTCCCAGGACGGACAGGGACACAGAGCAGATCAGCAGAATCACAGTGTCTTCAAGTCCACTGTCTGAGACATGGAGGTCTGCGTCTCATCCAGAGACGTTTCCTATGCTGTCCTTGATCTTCTGGACGTGACCTGCCCTACTCTGCCTCTGATTGGCTCATCCCGATATCCTTATCCTACCAGTAACCAATCATCGCTCCTCATGCCCAAACCTAACCAACCCAGTGATGAGCTCCAGCCAGTCAGAGGCAGAGGGTGGGCCAGGTGAAGTAGCAGAGCCGACAGCTGCCGTCCTCTGGTGTGCTCCTGCAGGACAGCTCGTCTGTCCCTGCTGTCAGCTGTGCTGCCACGCTGCCCCCTGCAGGACAACGACTGTCAGTTCACCTCTCTGTCTCTGTCTCTGTCTCTGTCTGCAGGGTCGGAGGTTAAAGGAGCAGCAGGACATGGCTGCTGCCGTCATACAGAGATGCTACAGGAAGTACAAACAGGTGTGTGTGTGTGTGTGTGTGTGTGTGTGTGTGTGTGTGTGTGTGTGTGTTCTCTAGCTTCACTAACACTGACACTAACCTGCTGTGTCTTTTCACCATGTCTCTCTGTCTCTCTCTGTCTCTCTCTGTCTCTCTGGCTAGCTAACATGGATAGCTCTGAAGGTAATATGGCTGATCGGTGGATAGTGTGCGTGTGTGTGTGTGTGAGTGTGTGTGTGTGTGTGTGTGTGTGTGTGTGTGCGTGTGCGTGTGCGTGTATGCTGTAGGAGGTGAGATCAGTGTATCGCTGTTCATCTGGATGTTTTCATGAGGCTCAATCTGATCTCAGGCGCTACATGGCCAAAAGTATTTGGACACCCAACACTGCCTCCATACACTAAGAGGTGCAGTCTGATGGAGTTCGTCTCTGCGAGGCGTGTCCCTGTCCTCTTTGTGTGGACGCTGGTAGAGACGTGACCTGCAGACCTGCTGTTTACGAGCAGAGTCTGGTTTGTTTGCACACGAGGACGTTGTTTTGTTACATTATGAGAAAATCTCCAATAAAAACACAGAAACCATCAGAGGACGAGCAGAGGACAGACCATGCTGCATGAACAGTGCTCTAAACTGTCCTCATGTCCTCATGTCCTCGTGCCTGGACTTCCTGCTGAAGGCCTAAACGTCCCACCAGAGGCTGCTGCTGCAGACCGGGCCCATGTAGACCTCAGGACAAGGGAGAGGTCAACGCAGCCAGACAGACTTTATTTAAAGGACAGGGACAGAGGGACAAGGACAGGGAGCAGTGGACCCAAGAGGCCTGAGACAGGACGGGGGCGTCCACACACTTTTGGCTGGGTGGTGAACAAACATGAAAATGAGCCGTGTGTGGGTGAGTCTGGTGTGATTGGTTGAGAAGGCTAATCAGTAAACGTGATCGATCGATTGATTGGTCCTCCCGGGCGGCAGCCTCCTCCTTTCCTTCTTCTTCTGTGTCTGAAAACATTTTGAGACTCTGCTTCCTGCCGCGTGTGACCGCTAACAGTGCGCCTCTGTCCCATCAGTACGCGCTCTATAAGAAGATGACCCAGGCGGCCATCTTGATCCAGTCCAAGTTCAGGTCGTACTATGAGCAGAAGCGCTTCCAGCAGAGCCGGCGGGCGGCCGTCCTCATCCAGCAGTACTACCGCAGCTACAAGGAGTACGAGAGGCTGAAACAGGCTCCGAGAGGGGCCGCCAGCCACAACCCCAAGATCAAGTAAGAGCCCGCCGCCACACCTGTCGGTACTGCGGCAGGTGAGTCTACCTGCCCAGAGCCTGAAGGGCTGAACCTGAAGGTGATTCAGGTTCAGGTCTACACGGTCACGGACAGGAACAGACCGACAGCAGGAAGAAGAGCCGCCGTCAGCACAGCCAGTCGATAGCTTCCAGGCCGTGTTGCCGCTGCCGGTCGATATTGATGACTGATCAGATATTGATTTTGTGCCCTGCAGGGGGTCGTTCTTGACGAAGAAACAGGACCAGGCAGCGAGGAAGATCATGAGGTTCCTGAGGCGCTGCAGACACAGGTAACGCTCAGGCACAGGTAACGCTCAGGCACAGGTAACGCTCAGGCACAGGTAACGTTCAGCCACAGGTAATGCTCAGGCACAGGTAACGCTCAGGCACAGGTAACGCTCAGGCACAGGTAACGTTCAGCCACAGGTAACGTTCAGCCACAGGTAACGCTCAGCCACAGGTAACGCTCAGCCACAGGTAACGTTCAGCCACAGGTAACGCTCAGGCACAGGTAACGCTCAGGCACAGGTAACGCTCAGCCACAGGTAACGCTCAGCCACAGGTAACGCTCAGGCACAGGTAACGCTCAGGCACAGGTAACGTTCAGCCACAGGTAACGTTCAGCCACAGGTAACGCTCCTGTGTGTGTCTGTGGTTTGTGTGCAGGATCAAAGAGCTGAAGCAGAGCAGGGAGCTGGAGAGGAGAGGACTGACCACCTGAAGCATGTCCACTCACCTCCTGGAGGACACGCTGCACTCTGAGCAGTGACTGATGGAGAGGACGGAGACGGAGAGATGCCTTACCCCATGCCAACTCTGTCTTCCTCTCCTCTGCTTCTTGCGATCGATCGATCGGTCGATCGATCGGTTGATTGATCTGTGTGTCTGTCATCTGTCTTCTCTCCTGGTTGAATGTAGCTGTCAGCAGCTTAAAGAGCTTCATTGGGAAACGTGGCGCTGTCCTCTGCTCGGCCTTCAGGCTCGTCGTCCAGTAGAGAGCAGCAGCTTCGACCGGCAGACGTGGAGCTCAGCACACTCACCTTATTTTACCACAGATTACTAATCTGATCTCTAATCTCACCTGAAAACACAACGTTGGAGTGATGGTAACAGCTGTAAGACAGAAGTGTAGCAGTTTGGAGCCTGGCTCAAACTGTGCACCACTGCACAAATGCATGCTGGGAAACATGTCTGACGTCAGCCCCTGAAGCTCCTCGCGAGCACGAGCCTTCAGTTTGAGACAGGCCTTTAAAACTGACCCCGCCAGTATCTCCCAGCAGGCTCCCTCTCCTTCCCACAATCCACTGCTCTTCTCCTGTGAGGGTCAGGGGACGAGAGCTGAGAGGATGGTGCGTTTGAGGGTTGTCGGATCAAATCGAATTCAGACCAAAGTAAAACCAGAGAGTCCCTCTGGAGTCTGAATGTCTCTGATTGGTCAGCTTTAATCAGCGTCACCTTTTGGAATGAAGCTCTTATTGGTGGTCGACATACTGTGCTCTTTAAAATGTACATGACTGCAACAAAGCTACTTATATTTAACACAGCCACACATATAAGCATATATATCTATATATAGATTTGTATATATAGATTCTAATGTACTTTATAGATGCTCTGGATGTTTTTATTTATTACAGCATGATCTGTTTGTGTGTGTGTGTGTGTGTGTGTGTGTGTGTGTGTGTGTGTGTGTGTGTGTGAGAGAGAGGTCGAGTCTTAAGCCCCCACATAATGTGAAACCTTTGCGTTGTTTGTGTGTGAAGCTCGTGAGGACGAGCTGTCCTCCGCCGACAGGAACCCACAGATCCACCAAGAAACCAGACGTAGAACTGCAGCCTGACTGTGTGTGTGTGTGTGTGTGTGTGTGTGTGTGTGTGTGTGTGTGTGTGTGTGTGTGTGTGTGTGTGTGTGTGTGTGTGTGTGTGTGTGTGTGTTCTGTTGTGGGAAAGTACTCAGTTTTAAACATGTTTACACAGCAGAGAATATTTTGTATCCTTCCATCGTGACCTCTGAGCGATGTCCGTCGTTGGTTGAGGAGCACGTGGCCTCCTCTAATCTGGTCTGAGGGCAGCCATGTATCCCTGATGTCACATGTGGGCCGATGACGTCACAGGTCACAGGTCAAACTGGGGTTCCCTTCAGCTTTCATATGTCCAGCAGCTTTCAGGAGGACAGCGAGGGACGGCGCAGCAGAAACCAGTGTCGGGTCCTCGTGTTGTCGACGGCGACGTCTCGGGCCGAGCATGAGCTTTCCTTATAAGCAGCCGTTTGAGCAGTTTGTCTTTGGCCTGTTTTCAGTCTGACCTGAAATAAGAAACCTTCACTTCCTCTTCTTCTTCTTCTTCCTCGGCTGTTGCAGTGAAGCTTTGCATGAGTTTGTATTTAACTGTTCGACATTTCAAAACCTTTCAAATGAAATGTATTATTCTACAAGTCAGATGAATAAATCAGCTGTTTGCTATTTGTCTTTGTCCTGTGTCTGTTTCCAGCTGGTCCTGCTGGGCCAAGACAACCAGTGCAGGCCCACGAAACCACCACAGAGACACAAAACCACCATAAAGTGACGTGAAACTGGTGGTGCTGAGGGCTCGATGCACCGCAACTTAAGAAAACACACAAACAACCAAATACAGAAAGAGCTGAAATGAAGTTTTTAAATGGAGTCATCACTTTATATCAGCAGTAGCTCAGGTTTTAACACCTGAGCGATGGGTAATGCTAACCTCAACCACTGGTTGCACTGGTTGTTGTATGGAGTACAGCATGTACTATCGTGCTGTTTTTCATGGCGGTATATAAACAAACGCAGCTATTGTTAGCTGATGTTAGCCCTGACATTAGCTGTTGTTACCTATCGTTAGCTCTGATAGCTGACATTAGCTCTCATTAGATGACGTTACCCCTGGCATCAGACATTAGCTATTGTCTGCTATTGTTAACAGCTGACATTCGCTAACATTAACTCTGGTTGCTGACATTAGCTAATGTTAGCTCTGATAGCTGACATTAGCTAATGTTAGCTCTGATAGCTGACATTAGCTAATGTTAGCTCTGATAGCTGACATTAGCTAATGTTAGCTCTGATAGCTGACATTAGCTAATGTTAGCTCTGGTTGCTGACATTAGCTAATGTTAGCTCTGATAGCTGACATTAGCTAATGTTAGCTCTGATAGCTGACATTAGCTAATGTTAGCTCTGGTTGCTGACATTAGCTAATGTTAGCTCTGATAGCTGACATTAGCTAACATTAACTCTGGTTGCTGACATTAGCTAATGTTAGCTCTGATAGCTGACATTAGCTAACATTAAACCAGACTTCACGTACTTGTGTTTTGGGAGTTTCAGGTGAACTCGTGGAAACTAATGCTGTATGCTAGGTGTGTGGCCACATCAGAGGCGTCGTATTAATGAACGATTCCTGGCTTCTGGAGTTCTGCAGGTGTGGCTGACCGATGA
>NC_092078.1:402500-410000 GCF_039877785.1 Chaetodon trifascialis | reverse complement strand
CTTGATCTTCCTCCTGAATTTGTCCAGTTCACTGTTGTTCTGTGTCCCTCGGCCTGACAGTTAGCAGGACGTCCGAGGACTTCAGAGATCAGCACACACTTGGATTTCTACACCCGCCGTGTGTCTGCGCTGCTGCCCCGTCTACACCCATACTGCATGTCTCCTGTCCGGCCAGCCACAAGAGAGGAAGATGCGCTCTGATCATAATGAAATCCACCTGCTGCCGAGGTGTAAGACTCCAAACGTGTCCTGTGCCGACCAAGAACAAGCTCACCTGGACAAATGGTGCAATAGAACAACTCCAGGAGTCCATGTCCTCACTGACCTCACACCTGTGAGTCTGGCATCCCAACAAAACTGTTTCCTGACAACAATCCGAGGAGCAGAAAAGGGGAGTGCACAAGAAAGCTGGAGGCGGCGTTTTCCTGTGGTCCTGTGAGGGAGTCATGGAGAGGCCGTGACGTGATGATGGCCAGAGCCAAACCAAGCATCGGTACAAGATCTAAAGCTGCTGCTAATGCTGCTAAAGCTAATGCTGCTGCTAATGCTGCTAAAGCTACTGCTACTGCTAATGCTGCTGAAGCTACTGCTACTGCTAATGCTGCTAAAGCTAATGCTGCTGCTAATGCTGCTAAAGCTACTGCTACTGCTAATGCTGCTGAAGCTAATGCTACTGCTAATGCTGCTGAAGCTACTGCTACTGCTAATGCTGCTGAAGCTAATGCTACTGCTAATGCTGCTGAAGCTACTGCTACTGCCAATGCTGCTGAAGCTAATGCTACTGCTAATGCTGCTGAAGCTAATGCTACTCCTAATACTGCTAAAGCTACTGCTACTGCTAATGCTGCTGAAGCTAATGCTACTCCTAATACTGCTAAAACTACTGATACTCCCAATACTGCTAAAGCTAATGATACTCCTAATACTGCTAAAACTACTGATACTCCTAATACTGCTAAAACTACTGATACTCCTAATACTGCTAAAACTACTGATACTCCTAATACTGCTGAAACTGCTGCTCTTCCTAAAGTTTCTGCCAAATCTGCAAAGATCAATAACTTTTCAGATGTTTTGATCACAGCGACACCTGATGATGATGATGATGATGATGATGATGATGATGATGATGATGATGATGATGGAATCCTTCACTACTGCCAATCAAAACAAGTCGTTGCTAAGAGCGGCAGCAGAGATGGCGGCTGTTCTCCTCGCCACTCAAGGACCCGATGGACTGAAAGACTCTCACAGACTGTGGCATCCATGTCTGAGTGTGCTATGTAACTGTGTGTGTGTGTGTGTGTGTGTGTGTGTGTGTGTGTGTGTGTGTGTGTGTGTGTGTGTGTGTGTGCGTGCGCGTGTGTGTGTGTGTGTGTATGTATGTGCGTGTGTGCGTGTGAGCATGAAAGTGTGATAGGTCAGACATGCCAACAGAACAGCTGAGAGGTTACAGTACAGTGAAACTTCATATGGCCTTTCCAAAGACTTTACTGTACACACACACACACACACACACACACACACACACACACACACACACACAATCAAAATACTAAACTGCTGCACAAATTACTCCTCCTACTATTACTACTACTGCTAGAGATACTGTTACTCTTAATACTGCTAAAGCTAATGCTACTCTTAACAGTGCTAAAGCTAATGCTACTCCTAATACTGCTAAAGCTAATGATATGCCTAACACTGCTAAAGCTAATGCTACTCCTAATACTGCTAAAGCTAATGCTACTCCTAATACTGCTAAAGCTACTGTTACTCTTAATACTGCTAAAGCTAATGCTACTCCTAACACTGCTAAAGCTACTGTTACTCTTAACAATGCTAAAGCTAATGCTACTCCTAATACTGCTAAAGCTAATGCTACTCCCAATACTGCTAGAGCTAATGATACTCCCAATACTGCTAGAGCTACTGTTACTCTCAATTCTGCTAAAGCTAATGGTAAAGCTAATGTTGAAAGTACTGTTATCCTAATCCTCCTAATCCATCCTAAACTACTTTTTTCCTACTAAAACCACACGACCGTTACCCCTGACACTATTGCTAAAAATACTTTGTCTTACTGCTCCAAATACTCATACGATTCCTGTACAGTGCTACAATAAAGCTAACACTGCTAACAGTGCCACTGCTTAATGTGTAAATGCAGTTCATGAACAAGTTGTGGAGCTTTTATTGTGGAATTCAGAGTCACCTGATTCAAGTTTTCAGCTCAGTTTATCAGTTTATCACCAAAGAGGCGACACAAGGACTTCACATCCTTTCAGTCATTCGCTGTGTGTCTGTCTCACCTGTCTGTCTGTCTGTCTGTCTGTCTGTCTGTCTGTCTGTCTGTCTGTCTGTCACCTGTCTGTCTGTCTGTCTGTCTGTCTGTCTGTCTGTGTGGACTTTGTCCTCCTGCATGCTGTTTGCCTCGTGTGCTTTGTTCAGCTCTGCTCTTCGGCACTTTGACCTTCAGGCAGCTGAAGTCAAACTCTGGAGGTTTTGGTCTTTAGCATCAGACAAAAAATCAAATCCAGAATCAGCCGTGCAGATCTGATCTGATCTGATCTGATCTGATCTGATCTGATCTGATCTGATCTGATCTGATCTGATCTGATCTGATCTGATCTGAATGGATCTGATTTAACACCCAGAATGTCAAAGCCCCCCGAAACCATCTGTAAACTAACTAGCCTTTCAAAATAAAAGAAGGAAGTGAGCCAGGTTCAGTTTCAGAGCAGAGCGACAAACAGACAAACAGGAAACAGTCTCTCAGTTTACCAACCAGAGCGAGGACTCGCTCCCTCTGCAACCTACCTGAGTCCTGCTGTCAGAGAAGAAGGGGGGGTCGTCTTTGGCCGCCTGTTCGTCCGTCTGACTGTCCGACTGACGTGGAAAGTGTCCCTGTGTCATGCTGCGGGGTTTTTATAGACGCTCCCTTACGGGGGGGAGGCGGGTGGAGAGGCAGGGAGCGTCTGCAAAGGACGGACTGCAGGAAAACAGAAAAGCCTGCAGCACGAAGAGCTGTGATCCCGAGTCAGTGCTGTGGGAAACGTCTAAGCTGCTTCACAGGCTGCAAAACTGCTGCACAAACTGCACCTGCACTGCACACCTGCACCGCACACACCTGCACCGCACACACCTGCACTGCACACACCTGCACCGCACGCACCTGCACTGCACACACCTGCACTGCACACACCTGCACCACACACACCTGCACTGCACACACCTGCACTGCACACACTTGCACCACACTGCACGCACCTGCACCACACACACCTGCACTGCACACACCTGCACCGCACTGCACGCACCTGCACCACACGCACCTGCACTGCACACACCTGCACCGCACTGCACGCACCTGCACCACACACACCTGCACTGCACACACCTGCACCGCACACACCTGCACTGCACACACCTGCACCGCATGCACCTGCACTTCACTGCACGCACCTGCATGCACCTGCTGACGGTCAGCAGCGTCAGCGGACTCTCAGCAGAGCAGTTGAGGCTCAGCAGTATGGTCGCAGTAATACTACATATTATCTCAGTGTGTCAGCAGGAGTGATAGTAGCAGCTGTTTGCAGTGCTTGAACAGTATTAGCAGAAGTACTTATAGTATTGGCAGTATTTGTGTCATCAGTACTTGTAGTGATATAATTAAGGCTGTACTGACATTAACAGCAGTATTTGCAGTAATAGTAGCAGTAGTAACAGTCGGAGCAGTATTACTGGAAGCAGTATCACTGTTAGTAACAGTAACAGTTGTAGTGATACTTTCTGCAGTATTAGCAGTGTCAGGGTACCTTCAGTAGTGCAGTATTACCTGATAGTGCCGCGTTGGCAGTATCAGTATGAGCATCTCTGAACATGTGTGCAGATGTGGATTACTGCATCGCAGTACAAATGATTTTTAGTACTGAAGAAGAACAAACTGCATTACAGTATTTCATGTATCTTTACTGTCACACTGGTATTATTGAATACTTGTGTGACGGTCCCTAACTCAGATGGAGAAGGTCAAAGTTCACCTAAAGGGGAAATGTGAGCGCTTACCCTTTACACTCACCTTTAACTGTACTGCACACACACTGTGAAGACACACTGCAGCCTGTCCAGTGTCCCTGTAGCCTTTACTGCAGCTAAATATAACCACACATGACCGCAGGCGGCTCATCGCTTTCATGCGTACTGCTTTATTTTACTCCTCCTGCAGTATTCGCTCTGCTGACATCCTCCTTTTCACTGTCACTGACACAACTTTTCTGTATTTGAACGTGACTCAGTTCTGCATGCAGACTACACTGTAGCTGTAACTTCACAGTAACTGCAGTAGTTGTAGTAAAATGTGTGTGATGGCAGAAGTACAGTAGTACTTCGACAAGCAGTGGTGGAGGTAGTATTTAAAGTAGTAGCAGTAGTAGCTGTGGTTGTAGAAAAGATATTTTCAAAAAGGTTGCAGCTACTTCAATGACCTGTTTAAAGCACCACCCAGCAGCACACAGCGAGACACAAATCAAACCCACCCACGCAGGGCGGGACCAACAGGTGCATGCTGGGTCTGGCTAACATGCTAGCACTGCTAACATGCTAATGGTGGATCGTCCAGCAGCGTGACCTTAACCCCCCTCAACCAAACGCCAAACCAAGTCCTCGAGAGGCAGCAACGTCCTCGAGAAGCAGAGATGTCCTCGAGAGGCGGCGATGTCCTCGAGAGGCGGAGACAGGAAGTCACACACAGAAACAAACTCTCAGAGCGGTTTTGAGAATTAACACGTTGGTCTTTTTATTTTCAGTGTATTCTTTGTTTGCACAGGGCTGTGATTGGACACCGGTCCGTGTCCGCTGTAAAAAATGTAACACTGGCTGTCTGCTTCTAACGCAGCCACACACGGTGCGTTCAGGTGCATCAGTCACACTTTAACACTTTAGATTCATCACTAATGACAGAAAGACACCTGGAAGGTCAAAAGAACTAACATTCAACTAAAAAAGCTAATTTTCTTTAGCTGGGACGCAGAGGGACATGGGTGGCAGCCATCTTGTTTGGTGGGTGCTGAGCGGGATGGTGGCCATCTTGTCTCACATCCCGGAGTCCCTCAGGTACTTAACAACTTTGTACACCTTCTTGACCAGCTGTCCTCCCTGAGCGTCTTTGGTGCCCAAAGCTATGACTAAAGCTGTGGAGACAGACAGACAGACAGACAGACAGACAGACAGAGAGAGAGAGACAGACAGACAGACAGACAGACAGACAGACAGACAGACAGACAGACAGACAGACAGACAGACAGACAGACAGAGAGAGAGAGAGAAACAAACAGGTGAGACAGGACGGACAAATTTTCATTTATTTAAAAACAACACAAGAAAAGCGTCCAGAGACAAGTTGAAATTGATCGAATGACTGGCTGCTGGTCTGTCTGAGTGTCTCCTCTCTCCCTGTCTCCCCCCCCCCCCCCTCTCTCTCCCCTCTCTCGTTGTCTCTCTCCCTCTCTCTCCCTGTCTCTCCCCTCTCTCCTTGTCTCCCCTCTCTCCCTGTCTCCCCTCTCTCCCTGTCTCTCCCCTCTCTCCCTGTCTCCCGTCTCTCCCTGTCTCTCTCCCTGTCTCCCCTCTCTCCCTGTCTCTTCCTGTCTCCCCTCTCTCCCTGTCTCCCTCCCTGTCTCTCTCCCTGTCTCTTCCTGTCTCCCCTCTCTCCCTGTCTCCCTCCCTGTCTCTCTCCCTGTCTCTTCCTGTCTCCCCTCTCTCCCTGTCTCTCCCTGTCTCCCTGTCTCTCCCTCTCTCCCTGTCTCTCCCTGTCTCTCTCCCTGTCTCCCCTCTCTCCCTGTCTCTCTTCTCTCCCTGTCTCTCTCCCTGTCTCCCCTCTCTCCCTGTCTCCCTTCTCTCCCTGTCTCTCTTCTCTCCCTGTCTCTTCCTGTCTCCCCTCTCTCCCTGTCTCTCTCCCTGTCTCTCTCCCTGTCTCTTCCTGTCTCCCGTCTCTCCCTGTCTCTCTCCCTGTCTCCCCTCTCTCCCTGTCTCTTCCTGTCTCCCCTCTCTCCCTGTCTCTCTCCCTGTCTCTCTCCCTGTCTCCCCTCTCTCCCTGTCTCTCTCCCTGTCTCTCCCTGTCTCCCCTCTCTCCCTGTCTCTCTCCCTGTCTCTCCCTGTCTCCCTGTCTCTCCCTCTCTCCCTGTCTCTCCCTGTCTCTCTCCCTGTCTCCCCTCTCTCCCTGTCTCTCTTCTCTCCCTGTCTCTCTCCCCTCTCTCCCTGTCTCTCCCTCTCTCCCTGTCTCCCTGTCTCTCTCCCTGTCTCTTCCTGTCTCCCCTCTCTCCCTGTCTCTCTCCCCTCTCTCCCTCTCTCCCTGTCTCCCCCTCTCTCCCTCCTTGTCTCCTTGTCTGTCTCCGTCCCATGTGTCTTACCCTGGTGGCTCCTGCCGACACACACTGAGTAGCAGTGGCCTTGCTCGTCCGCTTTCGTCTTCAGGTTCAGGGCGTAGCAGGTCTCGTCCTCCATCTGGTCTCGGAGCAGCATGCACTTCCGTCCCCCGATGACGGGGCCAGAGGCGCTGAAATTCGACCGGTCGCCGACCAGCCTTTTAATTTCCTCTGCCTGGGAGAGAGAGACATGCAGACAGACAGGCTGGTTATGAAGATATCTGCCATATATAAACCAAGCAAGGGCTGATGGGGGGCGCTCCACATTCCCAGGCCCCCTGAACTACCCACAGCAGATTGACACAATGACGCCCCATCACCACCGCCATACTGACACGCCTCCACGCCGGCGACAGCTGTGGCCACCGCCACGATGGTTTTGAGCTGTCCGTCCGTCCATGTGTACATACGTCCTTCTGTCCTATTGTCCTGAAGGTGACTATAGATGTTCAGATCTTCTGAGCTGCCGTTGAATGTGTCTGTGAAGCACTTTTAAGTTTGTAGCTTCTCTGCAGCAGCGTCCATGTTTGCTCCCGTTAGCAGCTCCTATTAGCAGCTCCTGTTAGCATTAGCAGCTCCTATTAGCAGCTCCTGTTAGCAGCTCCCGTTAGCAGCTCCTGTTAGCAGCTCCTGTTAGCATTAGCAGCTCCTATTAGCAGCTCCTATTAGCAGCTCCTGTTAGCAGCTCCCGTTAGCAGCTCCTGTTAGCAGCTCCTGTTAGCAGTGTAACCATGAAGCGTCTTCGGGGGCCTCTGAAGTGTGTCTTTTCTAACTGGATTTCTGGATTATTCATGTCTGTGTGTTCACATTATTCAAGTTATGACTGAGAATGAATGAATGAATGAATGAATGAATGTTTCCCTGCTGCAGCGCCACCTGCTGATGGTGTTGGTCAGCAGACAAACTATTGATAAACTGTTGTGTCACAACTTTGAGCCTGACTGAATGAACGCCCCCCCCCCCCCCCACTCTGTGAGTAACCCCCACAAACCCAGCACATGCTGTCGCTCACGTTAACGTTAACGTTTGTTGACATCTTTCAGTGCTGAATACAAATGAGTCCTCAAGCAAAAAGAGA
>NC_092078.1:390000-395000 GCF_039877785.1 Chaetodon trifascialis | reverse complement strand
CTTCACGCCGTCTCGTCTCCGTCTCCGTCGCAGCTCCACACCTCCCTTCAAGCGAAAGGCTGACGACGGTCTCTGTGTTTCATCCTCTGAGCTCACCTGACAGGTGCAGCCTTCCACGTCTCAGCTCTTCAGCCTCACGCTGATCCAAACGTCACATCCTCTGACTCTGATCATCCCGTCCCATCCATAACGTCCTCCCTTTTGACTGGACACAGGCGTCCACATACTTCTGTCCACACTCAGCCTGTTTGACCTGCCCCCTGCTGGACACACGGAGCCACATCAGCACAGTTTGACATCTGTCCAGGTGTGAGGACACGACGAAGAGACGCTGGCAGGACGCAGAGCCCACACAACCCGACCAGCTGACTGACAGCCTCCATCAGCTCTGAGACACGCGGATCACATGACCGCCGTGCAGGAGGTCGTCCTCGTGGACACCAAGTGGAGCGTTCAATAAAATCAGACCAAAGCAGAAAAATGTGACAAAGACAAACTGAGGCTCAAACTGTTTATTTATCTTTTCTCTCCAGTCAGTATCCATGGTTACCGGGCCATCCCATGATGCTCTGCACTGTCATGGCAGGGGGAGGGGCCTGTTTCTACAAATAAGACTTTTTATCAATGATTGACAGCATCACCGCATGTTTGAACTGCGTTTATTTTACATCCTTTTCTTTACAAAAAGAAATGGTCAGTGTGTGTGCGTGTGTGTCTGTGTTTGTGTGTGCGTGAGTGTGTGTGCGTGTGTGTGTGTGTCTGTGTTTGTGTGTGCGTGAGTGTGTGTGTGTGTGTGTGTGCGCTGTGCGTGCTGGACTGTACCATGTCAGGGCAGTTCATTAGTGTGTCAGACTTGGTTCAGTCCTACTTTAACACTGACTCACTGAGCTTCACTCAAACTGCTGGCTCTGTGTGTGTGTATGTGTGTGTATGCGTGCGTGCGTGTGTGTGTGTGTGTGTGTGCGTGCGTGTGTGTGTGCGTGTGTGTGTTAGCGGTCCAGGACGTAGGTCTTGTACAGGCGGTTCATCTGTTCGAGGAAGATGAAGGTGAGGACGGTGTGAGGACCGAGACGAGCGTAGTACGGAGTGAAGCCTTTCCACAGAGAGAAGAAACCCTCAGAGCCCACGACACGCACCAGCACCTCCTGATGGACGGGGGGGGGACAGACACACATTAGTTGTCCATCACTTTGGGGACATTACATAAACTTCTCCTGTGTGCACGTGTGTCTTCAGGTCTCAGAGACATGGTCATGTAACCTTCAGCCTTCAGTGAGACAAGTGTCTGGGGTCAAAGGTCAGTGCTGATGTGTCCTCCCTGTGTGACTGCAGGTCACTGTGTGTGTGTGTGTGTGTGTGTGTGTGTGTGTGTGTGTGTGTGTGACTCACCAAACCGTTCTTGTACTCAGGCTTCCCATCGATCATCCTCATGTTCTGAATCCTGAGAGACAGACAGGAAACCACAGGTAAGACCCTCCTCCTCCTCCACCCCCCCAGCCCCCCCCTCCTCCTCCTCGGAGCTCTCACCTGGTCTTTACGATGTCGACGGGCATCGATGCTGCCGTGGTAACCAGACCACTGATCATACTGGCACAGAAGTGACAGAGAATGTCGTCCCCAAAATACCCTGAAAACCAACACACACACGTGCGCACACACACACACATGTGCGCGCACACACACACACACACACACACACACGTGTGCGCGCGCACACACACACACACACACACACACACACACACACAGAGCACGTGTTAGGAAAGGGTTCACTTGACTCATAAACAGGTTTGGTGTGTGTCAGGTGTGTCAGGTGTACCTGAATCCATCAGAGCCTGTTTAGACTGAGAGTACGAGGCCAGCTGGGCTGCATTCACCACCACCGCTCGAGCCATAGTGGGAACACACCCCTACAACAGACAGGGACAGACAGAGGGACAGAGAGACAGACAGGGAGAGACAGAGGGACAGAGAGAGGGACAGAGAGAGAGAGGGACAGGGACAGACAGAGACACAGAGAGACACAGAGAGAGACAGACAGGGAGAGACAGAGGGACAGAGAGAGGGACAGAGAGAGAGAGGGACAGGGACAGACAGAGACACAGAGAGACACAGAGAGAGACAGACAGGGAGAGACAGAGGGACAGAGAGAGGGACAGAGAGAGAGAGGGACAGGGACAGACAGAGACACAGAGAGACACAGAGAGAGACGGACAGGGAGAGACAGAGGGACAGAGAGAGAGAGAGACAGGGACAGACAGAGACACAGAGAGAGAGGGACAGAAACCACTTTTATTTTCTCAATAAAAGTTCAGCATGGTGAAAACAGACATCTCATGTCTGAGTGTTGACAATAAAAATGTTTTCAATTCAAAATCTGACCAAACACCAGATCACCATTCTTCAGAGCACAGTACTTTTTCAGAAATCCTCCACACTGTTTGTCAGTTTAAAGAAACAGAAATCAGTTTTTAGTCTGACCTTTATCATGCGAACAAAAATGATCTTTGCATCAACATCCGAAGAACTCTCAAGTTTGTTTCTCCTGCTGAGATAAATAGACATTTTTGCCTGACCCAGCAGGAAGTTAAACAGTTGACATTTTGTCCAGTTTGTCCTGCTGTATCTGTGACCCAGGATGAACATTTGATGAGAGAAAACCTCTCCAAACAAAGCAAACACCTGGACCAGAAACTGGAACAGAGAAACCAGTCTGCTGCACTCTCAGAAGCAATGAAAGACTGTTTCTCTCTGTGAGCAGAAGGGACAGGTGTCAGCAACATTTGGATTGATCACAGAAACAAAAGAATGAACAGCGACAATACCATGTAGAAGCCTCCACTGTAAATCCCCAGCCCTTCTAGTTAACGGTGGTTTGTACAGTGCTCTCCACTCAGGCCTCTGAGCCTCCGTCAGCTTTAAATGAGCTCTCCATGGAGTGTCTACTCGATCTTTAAGTCTGTTCTGGTTTAACACTTTGACACATAAATAATACATTGTTTTACCTACCATAGAACTCAGTTTATAGTCAACACCTGGATTCAGTCTGAGCAGAAAACCAACATCACATTTAAACTCTGGAACAATGTTCAGCTGGGGGAAAGAATCAGAGCCATCAGGCTGTAACAGTCATGATTAAAGGCAACAGTCAGGGACCGCTCTTTAGGACTGAGCTGCTGTTTCCAGCCTTTCAGCAGGAGGCTGGCCACCCTGACAGACCTGATCCCCAGGTATGAGACCAGAGCAGCAGCATTGTCCAAATCAGGGCCACACACCTCCATCAGCTGGCCCAGAGTGAAGATGTGAGCCTCACAGAGTCTCTGAAGCAGGGACGGCCCGCCGCACACTGCAGACGCGTCCCGTACACGACTGGTTCTTTAAGAAGCCAGAACAAAGAGCAACAGTCCTTCAGCCTCTCCTTCCTGAAGAGTCCCCACACTTTAAACAGTCCCTTGTAAAAGGTGGGGAAATAATCCACTTTAAAACCACTCAGGTCCATGAGAAACCAGGACTCTGCCAGACCCAGCCCTCCACAGAGTTTCAGTAACGCACAAGCAACGGGCCTCCAGACCAGGTCCACCGGTCCAGTTAGGAGTCTTTGAACAAACTGGAGCCTGAAGGCAGCTCCTCTGCTCGCCAGCTGGACAAGTCCTAGTCCTCCCTCCTCCTTGGGCAGAAAGAGGACACTCTGTGGGGCCCAGTGCAGGCGGTCCCAGAAGAAGTCCACCAAACATGTTTGCACTCGGGACAGCAAGTTCTGAGGAGGGTCCACACACGCCAGCCGGTGCCACAACATAGAAGACACCAAATTATTAATAATCAGGACTCGACCTCTAAAAGACAGCTTGGGTAGTATCCATTTCCACTTTTTAAGTCGACCCTCGACTTTCTCCAGGACATTGTCCCAGTTTTTAGACAGGGAGGTCTCATCTCCCAGGTACCCTCCCAGATATTTAAACCCTCCTCTCCTCCACACCAGGCCTCCAGGCAGAACCAGCCTAGTAATCAGTCCTTTACCCACAGCTAAGGCTTCACTTTTCCCCCAGTTCACTTTGGCAGAGGACAGTTTACCAAAAAGACACACAGTTTCATTTAAAACATTAACATCATGTTGGTTTTTAACAATACAAATAAGATCATCAGCATAAGCTGACAATTTAACACTATTCACAGATCCAGGAAAAGAGAAACCAGACCACTGTAACCTTAGTTTGTGCAGGAACGGCTCTATGGCCAGAGAGTACAGCATACCTGACAGAACAGGCCTGCCTAACACCCCTCTGAACCTTAAAAGGAGCACTCAGACCACCGTTGACCTTCAGTACACTCTCAATGCCACTGTACAAGACCTGAATCTGGGCTATGAGACCAGAGCTGAACCCAAATGCCTGCAGCGTCTGCCACAAGTACTGGTGTTCAACCCGGTCAAAAGCCTTTTCTTGATCCAGAAAAATCAGACCAAGCTCACTGCCCAAAGAACCAGAGAGGTCCAAAATGTCCCGAATTAGAGCGATGTTGTCAGTTATCAACCTGCTGGGTACACAGTAGGTCTGGTCTATATGGATGACGTGCTCTATCACCTTCCTCAGTCTAGTGGCTAACACTTTGGATAGAAGTTTGTAGTCAGTGCACAGTAAGGACACAGGACGCCAGTTCTTGATGTCCTGCAGGTCTCCTTTCTTAGGGAGGAGGGTGAAGACAGCCCTCCTACAGCTCAGAGGGAGCCTCCCTTTACTCAGACTGTCTCTGAGAACAAGCAACAGATCATCACCAATAACAGGCCAGAAAACTTTATAAAGTTCTGCAGGGAGGCCGTCTATCCCAGGGGCCTTCCCGCTCTGCAGGCTCTGCAGGCTCTGCAGGGCCTCCTGCAGCTCCTGAGCAGAGAGCAACGCCTCCAGCTCAGCGTTGTCCTCCTCAGAGACCTGAGGAAGGCCTTCATAGAAGGACTGAGCCACCTCAGGGTCCTCCTGGAACTCTGTCTTATAGAGGTTCTCATA
>NC_092078.1:365000-385000 GCF_039877785.1 Chaetodon trifascialis | reverse complement strand
CTGTCTCTGTCTGATGTCTCTCTCTCTCTGTCTGTCTCTTTCCTCTCTCTCTCTCTCTCTCTCTCTCTGTCTGATGTCTCTCTCTCTCTGTCTGTCTCTCTCTGCCTGTCTCTCTCTGTCTGTCTCTCTCTCTCTCTGCCTGTCTCTGTCTGATGTCTCTCTCTCTCTGTCTGTCTCTCTCTGCCTGTCTCTCTCTCTGTCTGTCTCTCTCTCTGTCTCTCTGCCTGTCTCTCTCTCTGTCTGTCTCTGTCTGATGTCTCTCTCTCTCTGTCTGTCTCTCTCTCTGTCTCTCTGCCTGTCTCTCTCTCTGTCTGTCTCTGTCTGATGTCTCTCTCTCTCTGTCTGTCTCTTTCCTCTCTCTCTCTCTCTCTGTCTGATGTCTCTCTCTCTCTGTCTGTCTCTCTCTGCCTGTCTCTCTGCCTGTCTCTCTCTCTGTCTGTCTCTGTCTGATGTCTCTCTCTCTGCCTGTCTCTCTCTCTCTCTCTGCCTGTCTCTGTCTGATGTCTCTCTCTCTCTGTCTGTCTCTCTCTGCCTGTCTCTCTGTCTGTCTCTCTCTCTGTCTCTCTGCCTGTCTCTCTCTGTCTGTCTCTGTCTGATGTCTCTCTCTCTCTGTCTGTCTCTTTCCTCTCTCTCTCTCTCTGTCTGATGTCTCTCTCTCTCTGTCTGTCTCTCTCTGCCTGTCTCTCTCTCTGTCTCTCTGCCTGTCTCTCTGCCTGTCTCTCTCTCTGTCTGTCTCTGTCTGATGTCTCTCTCTCTGTCTGTCTCTCTCTGCCTGTCTCTCTCTCTGCCTGTCTGTCTCTGTCTCTCTATGTCTGTCTCTGTCTGATGTCTCTCTCTCTGTCTGTCTCTCTCTGCCTGTCTCTCTCTCTGCCTGTCTGTCTCTGTCTCTCTATGTCTGTCTCTGTCTGATGTCTCTCTCTGTCTGTCTCTCTCTGCCTGTCTCTCTCTGTCTTTGTCTGATGTCTCTCTCTCTTCCTGTCTCTCTCTCTCTCTCTCTCTCTCTCTCTGCCTGTCTCTGTGTCTCTGCCTGTCTGTCTGCGTCTCACCGTCCGTCGGCCGTCATCCTGATCAGAGCGACCTCTGCTGGCGTCCCGACAAACGCTCCGGTGGCTCCGGCTGTCATACCGATCAGAGCCTGTAGGGGGAGCACAGTGAGTCGACTGTCAGCGCTGATGCGTGCGTGTATGGAGACACCCCAAACGAAGTAACGATGTGCAGGATGAAGTATTTTGACATGAACACAGATGTGAACTTTAACCAGGCGTGCTGTCGTGTGAGACCAGCAGCTGGACACGCCTCCTGACGCGTCACCGTGGACGCGAGCGAGACGGTCTCGTGTTTGTCTCGGGACTGGGACGTCAAACGGGCCTCGCGGCGAGTACCTTGAGGAAGAAGCCCGGCGGCCGTCCGTCCGCTCCGGTCGTCCTCTCGAACAGGATGGTGTAGATTCCCAGACGCGTGGTGGTGTACGTGGCCTGACGCAGCAGACCTGCCGACAGACTGACACACACGCAGCGTCAGACGTGTGTGTCACACACAGAAAGCATCATGTGACCTGAACAACTGCTGAGTCACCGCAGCCCGTCAGCAGGCCAATACGCCTGCGCACAGGTCGCTGTCAGCTAAGGACAGCAGGCAGAGACATGAGGCGGGACAGACAGACTGAGACAAAGAGGTGGAGGAGTGTGGGATGAGGTGGTGATGGAGTGTCAGGTGGAGGCAGGTGAGGGGACAGAGTGTCCTTTGTGAAGCTGCTGGGGACAAAGTGTCAATCAGTGGCTGTGACCGTGTCAAAGGACACATCGTGTTAGAGGACGGATCTGATTGGCACAGACTGATTGACCACTGTCCAATCAGCTGCCAAAGACAAATGAAGAGGACGAAGAGCAGGAGTCTGGACGAATGCCTACGAGTCTGTCAGAGACACAGACAGACAAAGTGTCCCCTCACTCTTTTACTTTAGTCGTGTACTTTGTCTCCAGGTGGCAGGAGCGTACTGCAGTTCTCGTACTCTTACTTCACTGCTGGTGTACTTATTACAGCCAATGAGACATTACACCATGTTTGTGTCTCTGTCTGTCCTGTCCTGTCCTGACAGCAATGTCCACACGTGTTAAGTCACTGTGTGCTGCTTTGGTGTCTGTTTTCAGGTCTGAGGACATAAGTCTTCAGGGACAGCTGCTGAATGAGGACATGTGTGCAGGTGTTAATGAGGTGGAGAGTGGAGGTGCAGCGTCGGGTGGAGCGTCAGATACCCGGTGTAGATGCCTCCTACGCCCTCCTTCCTCAGGATGGAGAACAGAGCGTGGAAGCTGGTTTTGTACTCGCGAGCCTTCGTGCCCTGACCGCTGAGCTGCATCCGGTTCTTCACCAGGTCCAACGGCTGGACGAAGACCGTCGCACCCATCCTGCAGGGACAGACAGCACCGAGAGACAGACAGAGGGAAGAGTTAGTCCTCAGACATCACGGGTGGACAAACATGCCAGTGCAGGAGGGACAGACAGGTAAAGGACAGACAGGTGCAGCTGCTGGTCCCCTCACAGAGGGACAGACAGGTAAACCAGAGGCCGACTGTCCTTCAGCTAAACGTTGTACATATATACAGACCTAGTACTTCTCAAAGTACACAGAATGACGTTAGTAGTTTTTCTCCTAAGAATTCTTTTCACAGACAGTAGATTGTAGGGTTTGCAGTACTTTTTAAAGTACATTGTGTACATTTACACAGCTGCTCTTCTGTCAGACTCGCCGGCTGTAACAACTGAACTTCCTGTCTATCTTATCTTATCTTATCTTATCTTAATGTCCACAGAGTCCCTGACAGGAGACCTTCTGCTGGTCTGGGACCCACTGTGGACCCCCTCAGGTCCATGGCTCACCAGATGGAGCTGCTGCAGCGCTTTGAGGAGGACTGAGGAGACAGACTGTGACCTGCAACTGGTCTGTGAGGAGTCTCTGCGTCCTCAGACTCTGCTGGTTCAGACTCTGCTGGTTCAGACTCTGCTCTGCTGGTTCAGACTCTGCTGGTTCAGACTCTGCTGGTTCAGACTCTGCTGGTTCAGACTCTGCTCTGCTGGTTCAGACTCTGCTGGTTCAGACTCTGCTCTGCTGGTTCAGACTCTGCTGGTTCAGACTCTGCTGGTTCAGGCTCTGCTCTGCTGGTTCAGGCTCTGCTGGTTCAGGCTCTGCTCTGCTGGTTCAGACTCTGCTGGTTCAGACTCTGCTCTGCAGGTTCAGGTTCTGCTGGTTCAGACTCAGCTGGTTCAGGCTCTGCCGGTTCAGACTCAGCTGGTTCAGGCTCCGCTGGTTCAGGCTCTGCTCTGCTGGTTCAGGCTCTGCTGGTTCAGACTCTGCTGGTTCAGGCTCCGCTGGTTCAGGCTCTGCTGGTTTAGGCTCTGCTCTGCTGGTTCAGACTCAGCTGGTTCAGACTCAGCTGGTTCAGGCTCAGCTGGTTCAGGCTCTGCTGGTTCAGGCTCTGCTCCGCTGGTTCAGGCTCTGCTGGTTTAGGCTCTGCTCTGCTGGTTCAGACTCAGCTGGTTCAGACTCAGCTGGTTCAGGCTCAGCTGGTTCAGGCTCTGCTGGTTCAGACTCTGCTGGTTCAGGCTCTGCTCTGCTGGTTCAGGCTCTGCTGGTTCAGGCTCTGCTCTGCTGGTTCAGACTCTGCTGGTTCAGACTCTGCTCTGCAGGTTCAGGTTCTGCTGGTTCAGGCTCTGCTCTGCTGGTTCAGGCTCTGCTGGTTCAGGCTCTGCTGGTTCAGACTCAGCTGGTTCAGGCTCCGCTGGTTCAGGCTCTGCTGGTTCAGGCTCTGCTCTGCTGGTTCAGGCTCTGCTGGTTCAGACTCTGCTGGTTCAGGCTCTGCTGGTTCAGACTCTGCTGGTTCAGGCTCAGCTGGTTCAGGCTCTGCTGGTTTCAGACTCTGCTGGTTCAGGCTCCGCTCTGCTGGTTCAGACTCTGCTGGTTCAGGCTCTGCTCTGCTGGTTCAGGCTCTGCTGGTTCAGACTCTGCTCTGCAGGTTCAGGTTCTGCTGGTTCAGGCTCTGCTGGTTCAGGCTCCGCTGGTTCAGGCTCCGCTGGTTCAGGCTCCGCTGGTTCAGGCTCTGCTCTGCTGGTTCAGACTCAGCTGGTTCAGGCTCAGCTGGTTCAGGCTCAGCTGGTTCAGGCTCTGCTGGTTTCAGACTCTGCTGGTTCAGGCTCCGCTGGTTCAGGCTCTGCTGGTTTCAGACTCTGCTGGTTCAGGCTCCGCTGGTTCAGGCTCTGCTGGTTTCAGACTCCGCTGGTTCAGGCTCTGCTGGTTTCAGACTCTGCTGGTTCAGACTCTGCTGGTTCAGGCTCTGCTGGTTCAGGCTCCGCAGTGATAAGAGTCTTATCAGAGGAGCGGCGCTCTTCATCAGCCCCCCAGGCCCCGACATGAAGGCCAGGGTTCAGACGGAGGAACAGCACCTGTGACCAGGTGAACGCTGGCCCCGCGCTGTCAATCAATGCTGCACAAACACCTCAAAAACAGGCTGGAGCTTGACAGAGCGTCCGAGAGGAGAGGAGGGAAGGTGTTGGTATGGTCGGCCCTGAAAACCGGATCCGTGGAGCTGGATCCGAACGCTGTCGTCCAAATCCAGATGGTCAGCCCACCAGGAGCCTCGGCCGCACTGAGTCCTACGAACGATGACCTGCTGATGGTGATCTCCAACATGACAAAATCATCTGATGATTACTGTCTGACTGATTATTGGGTCTGTATCGTGTCCGTCACTGAGACCAGAAGAATAATTGATTGATGCTGAACGTGTCATCGCAGCAGTTTGTGTGTCTGCTGATCGACCAATCGCGAAGCTCCAGCGTAGAGTATGTTCAGCGACTGGTTTCAGTTCAATCCCTCGTCCTGACGTGGAGGTTAATGAACAGGCTGAGCGCGTTTCTAAACGTCCGTCACGAACGTGAACTCATCGACACATTTCAGCCTCCAGGCGTTTCCAGGCTTTTCAAGGACCTGCACCTTGAATGTGCACACAGACCCGAGCGGGTCACACGTGTGGACTGAAGTCAGTGTGACAACGACAGCTGCCGGCACGCTCCTCAGACACCCACGTGCACGCTCCTCAGACACCCACGTGCACGCTCCTCAGACACCCACGTGCACGCTCCTCGAGGGGCACGCACGCTCCTCAGACACCCACGTGCACGCTCCTCAGACACCCACGTGCACGCTCCTGGAGGGGCGCGCACGCTGCTGGGAGGTTTGGAGGGTCGTGACATTTAAAGGACACGCGTGCAGCAGCTGCACACAACACGCACACACTTTTTACAGTCTGCACACTGGAAGAAATGAGAGGCACTGCGCCTCTGACCCACAATGCATCAGTCCACAGCTGGAGCAGAGCGGAAAACTCCCAGCCTGTTTTAAACGCCTCGTCTGATCACATCTCGTGTTCCCTGTCCTGATGCCTTTAATGTCTCTTGTAAAACACAGCGTCTGCATCATAAAAATGACATTTGTTTTGTGAGAACGTGAAAATATCAAACAATAATTTAAGGCCAATTAGGCCAAAAGCAGTTAATTTAAGTGAGTGTCTGCTTGGAGACATCCTGTTCCTGTCCCTGTCCCTGTCCCTGTCCCTGTCCCGCCTGGAGCCAAACCAGGGCTGAGACAGACCAGAAGACCTCCTGAGGCTTCGCTCAGGCCGCCCATGCCCGCTGCACCCGACCTGTACCGCAAGTCTGACGGCTCCAAAGTGCGATTAGCGGGTTAGCGAGGTATGTGGAGCCTGACGGGCGACAAAGGTAGCTCTGTTCACCTGTCTCCATCGCCATGGTAACTAAAGCTGCAGACCTAAGCTGCTCCGGACCAGGTTACACTCAGAGTCTCAGCCTGAAGAATAAAATGTCTCTGGAAACAGCGTCACTGCGGGAAGCCACCGCCTGTCCTTCCTGGACATGTCCTTCCTGGACGTGTCCTACATGGACGTGTCCTACATGGACGTGTCCTTCCTGGACGTGTCCTACATGGACGTGTCCTTCCTGAACGAGCCGTGACGTGTTGTTTGTGACGCCGCCGATCGACGCTGTGCACTTACAGCAGTATCCACTGACCTCATGTTGTGGTGGTTGTATCGTGGTGGGCCGTCAGCCCCCGCTGGCTGTAAACGAGGGACACACATTGAGGCTCACTACGTCGTCCATCAGCATGACGGCTACTGCGTAAGAAACGCACCGAACCTCCTTCAAACCACACCATAATACTGAATTACTGAAGAAAAATTGATGAGCCTGTTGATCACAGATCGCTTTGATTTGTCCAGAGACTGAAGTGATGTCCAGGTGTCCTTCATTAGGGGACAGGGTCACACCTGAATCCAATAAACTGGAGGCTCTGAGAGCGAATGAGAGCTGAGAGAAACAACCAGCTGACGGATGGACACATCAGCATCTTCTCTGTTGTCCCTGTCATTGACAGACAGTGAGATGAAGAAGATGAAGATGAAGATGAAGATTCACACGTTTAATCCCGAACAAAGTGCTTTTAGGTCGTGTTTCCGCCTCTGAGTGACAAACATTGGCCGGCTAACGCTAGCTGTCTCTGGCAGCTAGCATTAGCTTTGCTGCTAGATGGTAACACCGATAACACCACAGTAAATCTGAGTCAGGACGGCAGGACAGGATGTCCACTGTGTCTTCTCCTGGAGAACTTGGACTGTCCATGTTTAAAACTGTTCCTAAAGGAGAGGAGGTAGAAGATCAACAGCCGCCATCAGAGCGAACACAGCGAGCTTAACGGACACTGAGCGGCGCATATTCCTCATAACAAGCCTGTTTCCACCGTAATTAAAGCTAATTCAACGCTGGTTTATGGTTCACAGCCGCAGATGACGGGCTGCGATCCGGTTAGTGTCGAGGGAAACAAAAACCACACACACCAACACACATTACCAGAACATGGACCCCGTGCAGGCTACCAGTCACTGACAGCTAACGGGTAACTGACAGAGCAGCCTCCGCACCGTTACAGCCTCTCGCCACTGTCACAGTGACTGTAACCACAATAACCACAATGACCAACAGGTGAACTCAACCAGAACGACCCTGCAGTCTGTTAGCTCTTCTGCTAGCAGCCCCTGACAGCTGACATTAGCACATTAGCATTGGAGCTAGCAGGAGCACCTACCCGGCCAAGCCTCCGAACAGGAACTTGATGGCCTTCGGAGAGGTCTTCGGCTTCGCATCCGCCATGTTGAGCCGGGTCTGTCAGACTGCAGAGTCCCCGGTCAGATTCCCGCTGCCTGCCTGCTTGTGTGCCTCTGAGCCGGACGGTACGCCTGCTCTCTGACCGGTACAGCAGCTGCACCAGCAGCAAGGTGACTCTCTGGAGCAGGCACGTCCGGAGACGCAAAGCCGGCCGGCCAATCAGGAGGCGAGGCCTTTAATGTCTCAACACCAGCTCGTTAATCTGAAAGTCACGTGTAAAAGTTACTTATCTCGCATTCAGATTCAGATTCAGATTCCTTTATTGATCCCCGAGAGGAAACTGTTTTTGTTGCAGGTGCTTCATGAAAAGAAACAGGAGCGACTGGGACAGACTGCGTGCACGTTCGGCACATGCGCACATTGTTTAATACAATGTAAAGAGATCTAATCGAAACATTTGTATTAATATGAAGCACATTAAATATTTACAACCGATGGCGTTAATTGTACATTTGCTGGTCTAGACAGACGACCCTGCAGTCTGTCATTAACAGGTGAATTTAACCAACCCAATGTTTTTTTAGGACCTTATATTTCCGACAACACGCTAATGCAACAGCAGCTGCCCCACAGCCCAAATAATTAAAAAAAAATAACTAATTAAATTAATTAATTAAAAAATAAAATAATATATATATCATATGTTATAATACACACACACACACACACACACACACACACACACACACACACACACACACACACACACACACACACACACACACACATATATAGTTGCAAATAATGCTGTCGTAACAATTTAATTAGTATTATCAACACAATTAATAGATAAAATGATTAAAAGTGGAAAAATAAATACAATACTGTATACTATATAATGAAATTAAAATGTAAAACTGAATTGGTAGAAAATAGAAATCAGGAGAACATTTATAAAATAAAAAACAAACATATACAAACAAATATATTATCCTAAAGTAAAAATCCTTTAAAATAAAATAAAATGATTAAAAAGTAGACACATCTTGTCTTTAAATTGCTTTGCTCAGATGTCAAAGGCGTCTCATGCTCCTGGCTGTGTCTCAGGTGTGTAATGAGTGTACAGATGTACACACTGTACATTTGGGCATGTGGGCAGACAAAACTCAGCTGTTGCTTAACATGTCTTTAACCTGTCCACCTCTGGCCTCCTGACCTGCAGCAGCAGCAGCAGCAGGTCAAACACACGCTGATGCAGTGACAGAGTCCATGTTTAATGTGATTACTTATGTAACACAGAAGCATAACGGCTGCAGTATTTAGCATGACTCCCTTTTCTCCCCCCGCCCAGCTAAAATCACGTTTAGGGGGCTTCTTCTCTCATTCCACCACCTGGATGAAGGTCTGCAGGACTTCAGTGGACAGGCTGCTGGTGGTTGTGTGGAGCTGACTGCATCCAGCATCTGTTTCCTGTCAGTGTTTCCTAAATCTACTGGTGCGGCGGGAGATAACGCAGGCCAATGCTTCGATGCACATAAAGTCTTAAACAGCCTTTCAAAGACCGCGCAGGGTCACCACAGACGCTCTCTTCTTCTACACCGTCGCTGTTCGCCGCTTACTCGATCCGCCATTACTGTGACACAAAACCGACTCGCTGGACAGAACGGATATGACGTCACTCTCTCTACTCCACGGCAGCCAATCACTCTCGCGTAAACACAAATCGTGACTGACATGACTGACATCCAATAGAATGTCGTGTATTTCGTTCTCTTTACACTCATTGGTTGATATCTACATGGAGGGCGGGGCTTGTGAAGCGCACAGCTTGTTGCGGAAGTGAAAGCAGGCGGCGGTGAGTACGGACTCAAAGCTGTCGATTCCTCTTGAATAAAGCCAGTCTGCCATCATTTAGTGACACTGCTCAGTGTTTCAACGTGTACAGCGGCCGCTGCTGCTCTCTGCTCCGCCACGTTAACGTTATCTGAACGGTAATTTAAGGGAGCAGCGGAGCGCCGGGAAACCTCCCAGCAGTCAATCACATGAAAACGCCACACCGCATCAAACATCGCGAGAAATAAAGCAGGACACAAACAAAATGAATGAGGGAGCGCGAGAAGTTTAATATTCAGAGACCTTCTGATCAATTCTTTGTCTGATCTCTGATCAGAAAACAGTTTAAAAAATGCCAATTCACTTTCTGTCAGTCATCCTTTCAAATGTAAATTCAAGCACGTTTCATGTCTTACAGCAAAAGTTTTCAGTATTCATATTTTTTAGGGTAAGACGAGGAAAAGGCCTTTTCCAGGTCCAACTGTCCTCTTTCCAGGACTGGACGTCCTGCTCTGAAGTACTCTGTGAATACTGCAGTAGTACTGAGAGTAGAACTATGACTGCAGTCTCCAGAGGCCTGCTGAGGTCAAATCAGGGACAAATCAAAGGTGTCATATGATGTCAAAGTGTTCTGTCCTGTCCCCTCCTGTCAGTAATGTGCTGTGTCTGTGTGTACTCGCACTGTGAGTTGTCTCCTCACATGGCAGTTCTTCTTCTTCTGTTTCCTTCTCTCTGCACCAGAAGGCGGTGCCGTGACATCATACCGCCAAGGCGTCCAATGACAGCGCTCAGATCACAGCCACGTGTGGGGCACCACACAGGTCGGACCAATGAGAAGGAAGGACGGCCACGACGCGGGGGGACGAGGTGGGACGGCGGAGCCGGGGGGCAGGACGGCGGTGAGACAGGCGGGCCGGGTGGAGACGGGTGGCGCGTCTCCGCTGTCTGTCTTCCTGTTTCCCTCTGAGCTGATGTTTTACTCCGAGCAGAGAAACTCCCACAGGAGAGTTTTAACCGTGTACAACCCCCACAGCTTCACCCTGAGCTTCAGGAGTCAGTACCTGTCTGTCTGACAGCCTGTCTGTCTGTCTGTCTGCCTGTCTGTCTGTCTGTCTGTCTGACAGCCTGTCTGTCTGTCTGTCTGTCTGTCTGTCTGTCTGTCTGCCTGCCTGTCTGTCTGTCTGTCTGTCTGTCTGTCTGCCTGTCTGTCCCCTGACCTGCCTGTCTCTCTCTCCAGTCCTGTCTACAGCTCCCTCTCTCTACAGAGTGCTGGAGGCAGAGGGGCGTGTCCAAGCGAAATCCTGTGTTGATCTGTGAGTACACAGAAGTACTTCATTCTCTGTGTAGTGTTACTGCAGGCCACCTGTCTCTCTTTAAAGAGCAGCAGTACACTTATTTACATTATCTCATATGACACGCCGTCGTGCCTCGTGGTCGCAGTACCCAACCGCGACATCACTTCCTCTTCCTGTCAGCGTGGTGCGTCACCTGGATGTCTCCCCTCGTAACTGGGGACGCAGGGACAAGTTCCGCCTGGAGGTGAGAGGAGGAGGCCAGACGGGAGGACGGGAGATCTGGGCCGAGCTTCGAGGAGGAGAGGAGGTGAGAGTAGGAAGAGGAAGGGGAGGAGCGGGGGCCGAGGAAGAAGAGGAGGAGAGCAGGAGGAGACGAGGAGGAGGACGAGGGGAGGAGAGGAGGACGGGAGGCCAGCAGAGGGCGCCGTCCGCTCAGAATCCTCTGTCTCCTCTGCTGGTGCCCACACACACACACCTGCAGCGGCCTACCTGCACAGGTGAGACATCAGAGCTCAGGGAGGCGCAAGAGAAGGAGGAGACAATGGAGGCAGTGAGGAGGTAGCAAAGGAAACAGTCAAGCAGAGAAGGAAAGGAGGATGGAAGGAAACAAGGAGATAGAGAAGGAAATGAAGAGCTTGGGAAGGAGACAAGGAGAGACAGCAATGCACTCTGGGACTTGTAGTTGATTTAGTTATTGAACTTGACTTTAAAACTGTGTGTGTGTGTGTGTGTGTGTGTGTGTGTGTGTGTGTGTGTGTGTGTGTGTGTGTGTGTGTGTGTGTGTGTGTGTGTGTGTGTGTAGCTGTGCGCAGTGTGTCTCAGTGGGTGGTGTGTGTGGTGGTGGCGGTGCTGTGTGTCGCAGTGTTGATGCTCCCCCTGCACACTGACAGTGGCTCTGTGGTTCCACACTGCCTGCACGTCTCCACCAATCAGAAGCTGGTCTGCGCTTATATACTGGGTAACACACACACACACACACACACACACACACACACACACACACACCTGTGACACACCCTTTCTGCTGTAGAGAAGGAAACAGTAAGGAAACGAGGAGGTATGAGGTGGACAAGGAAAGAAGGAGAGAGGATGTAGAGAAGGAAAGGAGGACTGGAAGGAGAGGAAGACGAGCTAAAGGAGGAAGAAGCTGACAAAGGAAGCAAAATGTAGAGAAAGAAGGGAGCAAGGAAGGAAATAAGGCTGTGGAGGAGGAAGGACGTAGAGCAGGAAACAACACTGCCTGCCTGTCTCTCTGTCTGCCTGTCTGTCTCTCTCACTGTCTGTCTGTCTGTCTGTCTGTCTGTCTGTCTGTGTGTCTCTCTGTCTGCCTGTCTGTCTGTCTGCCTGTCTGTCTCTCTCACTGTCTGTCTGTCTGACTGACTGACTGACTGTCTGTCTGTCTGTCTGTTTCTCTGTCTGCCTGTCTGTCTCTCAGGTCTTCTCACCATGGTGTTTCTACGGTAACTGGTGACATCATGCCATCACCTCCTCGGCTTGAGCGACAGGTGTTTTCCAGCACCATGGCAACCATGGGCTTCGATGACCTTTGACCTCCATGTTGTCCATCACACACACACACAGACTGACTGGGGTTAACGAGCAGCTTCGTTAGCAGCTCAGGGGTCACAGACAGTCACTGCAGCAGCACATCAGACTTTATTTGAAGGGCTGGACACTGATTGGCTGAATCCCAGCCTGGACAGCGAGTCTGTTAAAGGGACACGGGACACTGCAGCTGTCCCTCTGTCCAATTTCAGTCGTTTAGCGTCTTTAGCTCTCCACAGTCCTGACGAGAAAACGATGACGAGGTCGGATGACGAAGCTCTTCAGACATGACGAGGTCACACCTGAGGAGGTGACACCTGCTGGTCAAACGCTTTGCTTCCTCACCTGAAGAGCGTCCGTCTGTCATGAAAGGAACGTTTGTGTCTCTGTTCTGTCTCTGTTCTGTCTCCGCTGTGTCTGTGTCTCTGCTGTGTCTCTGCCGTGTCTCTGTGTGTGTCTCTGCTGTGTCTCTGCCGTGTCTCTGTGTGTGTCTCTGTTGTGTCTCTGCTGTGTCTCTGTGTGTGTCTCTGTGTCTGTCTCTGTTCTGTCTCTGCTGTGTCTCTGTTCTGTCTCTGCTGTGTCTTTGTCTGTGTCTCTGTCTCCGTCTGTGTCTCTGCCAAGTCTCTGCTGTGTCTCTGCTGTGTGTCTCTGCTGTGTCTCTGTTCTGTCTGCTGTGTCTCTGCTGTGTCTCTGCCGTGTCTCTGTGTGTGTCTGTGTTGTGTCTCTGCTGTGTCTCTGTGTGTGTCTCTGTGTGTGTCTCTGTTGTGTCTCTGCTGTGCTGTTCTGTTCTGTCTGCTGTGTCTCTCTTGTGTCTCTGCTGTGTCTCTGCTGTGTCTCTGTTGTGTCTCTGCTGTGCTGTTCTGTCTGCTGTGTCTCTGCTGTGTCTCTGTTGTGTCTCTGCTGTGCTGTTCTGTCTGTTGTGTCTCTGCTGTGCTGTTCTGTCTGCTGTGTCTCTGCTGTGTCTCTGCTGTGTCTCTGTTGTGTCTCTGCTGTGTCTCTCTTGTGTCTCTGCTGTGTCTGCTGTTCTTCCTCATTGAATGGACGTCTGGACGTCCTGCAGCGTCTCTCGTGGATGCTGTTCCTCTCAGCTGGACTCACCTGGATTTATTCACCTGTCGGCTTCATTAACTGTAAATCTTGATGATGTAAGAAGGTTCATCCTCGGCTCAGAAGTGATGCTCAGTGGTGACCTCATCAATCACGTCGTCCTCATCGGCCAATCCTTCCTCGGCTTTGTGAAGTGGGAATGTTGCCATGGAAACGGGCGGGCCACTTCCTGGTCCACCTGTTGGAAACAGCGTCATTCCGCTCATCGTCACCCGTCATCGTCATCTGTTGAAACTGACTCTTCTTCTTCGCTCACTTCTACACTTTAACGGCAGGAAAAGGCCTGAATGTGTATAAGATAAGCCACGCCCACTTTGAACAATCCAATCAAATTCTAGAGAATTGATGTCAATCATTCTTGGGCCACATACTACGTTTCACTCCGAAAAGATGCTCTGACTTCCCTTTCATAGCTCCACCCACGTTCAGGTGAGACAGCGGACCACCTGTGCGTCAGTCCTACCTGTGGACCGGTGTCCATATAAGGACACCATGAGGGCAGTGGAGATGCAGTACAGACAGAACACCACGAGGTGGCAGACGAGTCTGAACACAGGCTGGAGGGGGGCTGAGGCTGGGGGTGGGGCTGTGCTTATAGGTGTATCTGGAGAGGGAAGCACACCTGTCAGGTGACACGTTGCTGTGGAAGGCGTTGAGGTTACTGTGTTCAGAGTGAATGAGATCCATTCTGCATCATCACACCTGAATGTTTCCAAAGTCACCTTTAAAAAGACACACAGGTAGATAAAGTGATGATGTCAGAGCAGCTTCCTCACCTGTGACAGCGATCCAGCTGGGTGGAGACTCTCCACGACTGCTGATGCGACACCTGTAGAGTCCTTCATCCGCCTTGGAAACGCGCTGGATGGTCATGTGACCTGTCGGCTCAGTCCTGATGAGGGAGCCATCTTTATAGAAATCAGCCGGGAGGTTGGAGGGAGGGGTCCTGGTTTGGCAGCGCAGGGTCACGTCATGTCCCTCCGTCACAGGGAAGACAGGACTCTGTAGGACCACCGGTCCATCTGGGCACAGAGACAGCAGTCCAGCATAAAGAGGAGACACCCTTTGATGAGCCAAGAGTTAACGATGATACTTTGTGAGATAAAGGCGACGTTAGAGATGCTAACAACTGGAACTGCCACTGTGCTGGAGTCACTCCTGGATGCTAATGAGCTAATGCTAACAACTGATCTGAAGTTTCCTCTCTAACAACTGGAGACCTGTTAGCTTTAGTCTCAGTCTGTTAGCATATGGTGAGCTGAGACCTGTTAGCTTTAGCCTCAGTCTGTTAGCATATGGTGAGCTGGGACCTGTTAGCTTTAGCCTCAGTCTGTTAGCATATGGTGAGCTGGGACCTGTTAGCTTTAGCCTCAGTCTGTTAGCATAACAAACTGCTTTCGTCAACTTCTGTCCAAAAAAGACTCTTTTTGGACTCTTTTTTTTTTTTAACATGCGTAGCAGCAGTAACCAAGGGGGGCAGGGCTTAGTAAATGGTCAGCTGAAAGACCGATTGATGGTGCGATCGTACCAGTGACAGTGATGTTGATGGTGTTACTGGTCGCTCCCTCTCTGGACTCACACCAGTAAACTCCACTGTCCCATCTGACGATATGGCTGATGTTACAGGACGAACCAGCAGGTTGTCCCCAGTCCTCACACTGAGTCCTGGTCTCTCTGGTCGTGTTCCTCCTCACTGTCCATCCACTGTCCTCCTCGCAGCTCAGAGAGACAGACTTCCAGCTGAAAAGCTGGGAGCTGCTGGGACTCAGCGTGAGACGAGCTGCAGCAGATTTGAGGTGTTTTCAGCACATCAACGCTTCGGCTTGTTGCTGCTCTGCAAGCTCTTTATTCCTAGAACGCTCCACCCTCAGCAGCTGGTGGAGACACTCAGCCTAAAACTGGGTTTTTATTTCTGAAACAGGCTCACTTCTTCTTCTGGACCAAACGTCTTTCGTTTGTCAGAGGACATTTTCTCCTTTCCTGCCGTCCCAGACTCTCACTTCTCTCAGAGTACTTACACTGTGTACCAATGTTCCTCTCTTCTCTTATTTTGTACACTTTGAGTGCGTTTACTTCTGCTACTTAAAGTACATTTTGCTGATTGTACTTTGGTAATTTTACTTGACAGTAGTATTTTGAATGCAGTCCTCTGACCTGTTATAGACTGTGATATTTCTCCTGTCTAAGTAAAGGATCAGGGTATTTTTTCCACAATGGGACACATAAATGAGTCTTTCTCGCTTCAATAAAGATGAAAAAATAAATAAATAGATAAATAAAGAGTCATTTCCAAAGTGATGTTGGAGACGCGCAGTAAACACGTACTAGTACACATAGTACATGTAAATGTGTTCTAACTCAGGTCTTTATTTGAAACAGGCTTGAATTTGCTGTGTGTGATGAAGAGTGAGGACGAGGGTCTCTGAACGGGGGTTGGGGGGTACTGACCTTGCGTGGGTCTGCAGCAGAGCGCTGTGGTCAGGCCTGAGGGGAGACACGTTAAAAAACTTCACTTCAGCCACACGAAGTACTCTGAAGTAGCTGCCAGCGACGCAGTGAATGAAGCGCTAAACGACGTACAGCCACTGATGACACGTCTGTCCAGAGTTTCTCAGGAGGAAAACAGCTGACGGGAGAATCGTGGAGGATTTAAAGTGAAGTGATGTCTCAGCGTCTCCAGTCCACTGACGCTTCCTGCAGACGCTGAGACATCACAGTCAAAGCGAGCTGAACAATGAGTTTACTCACAGAGCAGCCAGCAGAGACACGCGTCCTCCATCGTCCTGTCCGCCAACACCAGACCACGCACGCCGAACTCACCGCTGCCGCCGCCTCCTTCCTCTTTATAGTGAGTGAAGCGGTCGTGAGGTCGTCTGTCCGGCAGGTGAGCGGTGGGACGGCAGCAAACACAGATGAGCTGAAAGACTGAAGAGCAAGCAGATAAACGAAGACCTCAAAGACAGAAGTGAGTAAACCTGCAGCAGGACGCGTCAGAACCGCCACGCAGGAAGTCAGGCGTGTTCACACCTCCAGCCTAAAGTACAGCGAAAGTGGAGCAGACCTGGAGGACGGCGCAGACATGTCCCTGTCCGCTCTGATGATGAGGGTGATGAAGGTGTTGTGGTGAACAGCAGCAGCTTTACTCGCAGCCACACGAAAAGTCAAATCCTTCTTCGTTTAACATTATTGAACTGTTATAAACACAGAGCCGCCATGTCCACCATCCTGCACGTCTGTCCCCCTGAGCAAAGCTCCTCGCTGACTGGACTTAGACAGCATCCTGGTCCCTCAGGGACATGTAGCACCGTGCTAACGGCCTGCTGATAGCAGGAGAGCCATAGCTCCTAGCTCATAGGTCGTAGCTCGTGTGCTGTAGACCAGACTTTGGGTGGCGGCTCTGAAGCGTGGACACGTCTGGCTCTCAGAGACGCCTCCATCACGGCGTTAGGGTGGAGCAGACCTGACCTGGAGTCCGTGTTCTTCACAGAGGCCGCGCTCAGACCACCAGAGATGGGGGACGGAGACGCCGCTGTGAACCTGAAGGACGTCGTCGACGAGCGTCCAACATGTCCAGTTCGTAGCATCGGAGAGAAGCAGCCTGGCGAGGCCGGTTCAGACGGCTGAAAGCTCAGAGAGCTCCGCCTGCAGCTGGAGAACAGTCCAGATGTGAGGGAGCACCACAGCGTCGGCCTGACAGTGTGCGAGCTGACCAATCAGAGCAGACCTTAACGAGACAGGAGCTAACAGCGTTTCAGACAGAGGGTGAATGGAGGCGCTGCAGCAGTACGACAAAAACAAAGTACTTTTACACCATTAAAGCACGGACATGTATTCTAAAATACAGCAGTATTGTTAGCTCCATGCAGTAAAAGTACAGCAGTATTGTTAGCTCCATGCAGTAAAAGTACAGCAGTATTGTCAGCTCCATGCAGTAAAAGTACAGCAGTATTGTCAGCTCCATGCAGTAAAAGTACAGCAGTACTGTCAGCTCCATGCAGTAAAAGTACAGCAGTACTGTCAGCTCCATGCAGTGTTTGCGCCTCCTGCTGGACACAGACAGACACTGAGTTCCAGGTTTGATTGAATAACTTTATTGGCATTCTCTAACAGTGGTTTACAATAGGAGGAACAGAAAGGGTCAAAGAGTGAAACCAGTGAAACCAGTGAAACCAGTGAGGGTGATAGATGAGAGTCCTTCATGTGTGAAAAAGAACCAGCTGCCATAAAAACGCAGGATGAATAACAATAAGATACTTCTTATTGACAGATTCAGGTCTTCTCCATGTTTATTCTTGTTTATTTATTACTAATATAAACAAAAATCATCTTACGCTTTATTTCGTTTTCAAATCTGTCTCACAGTTTCCAGCTAAACTGTTGTTTTACGTTGCTCATTCACTTCAAAAAGAAAGCAAAGATCATCAATAAAGAAATGTACGAGTGGTGGTCTGCGACGAGGTGATGTCCTCTGAGACGTCCCCACGAGACGACATCCTCTGTGTGAAGACTACAGGAGCTACATTCATAAATACAGATTCATACGCTACACTCAATTAAGTATACTCATTAATATACTGCAGGACAGCCAGGGGACACAGGACAGCCAGAGCCTCGAGCAGACAGACTGAGAGACAGGCAGGCAGGCAGACAGGCAGGCAGACAGACAGACAGGCAGGCAGACAGACAGACAGACAGATGGACAGGCAGAGGACACGGGACAGCCAGAGCCTCGAGCAGACAGACTGAGAGACAGGCAGACAGACAGACAGACAGACAGACAGACAGGCAGGCAGGCAGACAGACAAGCAGAGGACACAGGACAGACAGACGGACAGGCAGATGGACAGGCAGAGGACACAGGACAGACAGACAGACAGACAGGCAGATGGACAGGCAGAGGACACAGGACAGACAGACAGACAGACAGACAGACAGACAGACAGGCAGATGGACAGGCAGATGGACAGGCAGATGCGGTGATGTCACATGGTTTACACGAGCGGCAGCCTCGACCGTTCTCTCGCTTGCCTTAGTTCTAACAGCAGGCTTTTATTTTGAAATGAAAGCAGTGGGAGAGTGAATTGTACGGAAGCTCATTTCTTCCAAAAAAGGCAAAAAGTTGGACTAGAAAAAAAGGTCGAACTCGCAGCTTTTACTTAATTTCATTTAGCATCTCAAAAGTTTGACCTGAAGAAAATCAGAATGTCATGTTTTATTTTGAAAAGTCTGAACGTTCAGTTGTTCTTGTAATTTGTTGTAAAAAAGTCAAAATCTCAACTTTTCATTTCATTTTTTTCCACTTGAAAATGGAGCCCAGGCTAATGCTAATGCTAAGGCTAACGCGGCCACAGCAGACTGTCTTAATCAAGTCCAGCGTGGACGAGTTAGCAACATCTAGCGGTCCACCCCACAGCGGCTGCCAAAGACAGTGTTAGTTTGTCGTTTTGGTCTCCGGTTCTGTGGCAACATGGCGGAGCAACATGGCGGAGCAACATGGCGGCCTCTGTGAGGGGGAGCAGCTGAGTAAAAGTATGAATGTTGTTTTTCTGCTAACATCCTCTGAATCGTCCACGCTGGAGCGAATGAACTTATGGTTTCAGTTGAAATGTCAAAACAAAGCTAAGTTTGACGTCCTGCTGGAGACAGACATGAATCCTGGAATGAGACGTCTCACGTCTTGTCGACTCGATGAGCGAATCGTCTGTCGTCGTCCTGAGAAGGACGTTGGTTCTTATCGTAGCGACGCTGGAGCAGGTTTCTGTCTTCATGAAGGAAATGAATCTGTTTGTTTTGGTCCAAACAGGCTTCCGTACAGCCGCTCAGGACAGATCCGATTGGCTGTCAGACTGCGAGTCTGCTGGTCTGCGATGCTAAGCTAACTTGTCTCAGGAGGTCTTTGTCCTGCCGACACGAGGCTCTGCACCCGCGTCCTCACGTTAATATAAGAATAAATATTTGTGATATATTTCTCATCTGCTCGTCTCCATGACGACAAGGATGTCTCTGTCCGCGTCCCTGACTAAATATGACTCATATTTGTCCATCCGTCTTCTTTCCCTCCTAACAGTCACTCTTTCTTTTCTGAATCATCAAAGTTTTTAGCTTCCTCCTCCTCCTCCTCTTCCTCTTCCTCTTCCTCTTCCTCTTCCTCTTCCTCTTCCTCTTCCTCTTCCTCCTCCTCCTCCTCAGCTCCTCGGCTCCTTCTTGCCAGTTCGTGGCTTGTTGCTGAGCAACACGTCCATCTCTGCGATGAGAGGCGGAGTCAGCTGAGTCAGAACCTGCAGGACACAAAGACAGGAAGTCCTTAAAAAGCTGACCAATCACAGGCTTCGCTTTCCTCCAATTAACGGAGACACTTTGAGACTCATGAGCCCGTTTGAATACAACATGTGGTCAAAGTATGTGGACAGCTGGACCGGAGCTGGACCGGTTTGTCCTGGTTTGGACGTCTTAGCTCCAGTGACGTCGACAGCTTGTGTTGGTGAGGAAGAACTCGCCTGAGCCGACCAATCAGATCCCTGCAGCGTTCAGGCTGCTCCATTACAGACATGGTGTCCACATACTTTTGGCCACATTGGATTTGTACAGTGTTAACGGTTAGCATGTTAGCATGTTAGCTAAGAGTACTCTGATATTCTCTGAAGTAAAAGTATCAGACCACGTCAAAGAATACTCTGAAGCAAGTACAAACATCTAGTATGTTACTTAAATGAAAGTACAGAAGTATCATCAGCAACATTGACATCAAGTATCAGAAGTAAAAGTACTCAGAAGGCAGACGTTGTCCTTTATCGGTGTTGTATCGTCAGTGAGCAGCAGATTATATTCTGATAATCTGACGATCGACAGAATCTAATCTGCTCTGCACTGCTGCAGTCTGTGTACTGCTGAGTACTTTACTGCAGTACTACTGCGTCACATCATACACACATACTGTATGATGCAGAAGGAGAAAGTAGCATAAAACACTACAGTATGTGGTCACTACGTACAGTACTCGAGTACATGTACTTAGTTCCTGTGTACCCTGAGAGAGCCGAGGTT